>NW_024082115.1:0-236758 GCF_003009895.1 Hyaena hyaena | reverse complement strand
TCCTCCTATACATGCAAACATATGGTATTTGTCCTCTGCCTGACTTATTTCGCTCAGCATAACACCCTCAAGGTCCATCCATGTTGCTACACATGGCCAGATTTCATTCTTTCTCATTGCCATGTAGTATTCCATCCTATAGATAAACCACATCTTCTTGATCCATTCGTCCGTTGATGGACACTTAGGCTCTTTCCATGTTTTGGCTATTGTTGAGAGTGCTGTTATGAACATTGGGGTATATGTGTCCCTATGCATCAGCATTCCTATATCCCTTGTGTAAATTCCTAGCAGTGCTATTGCTGGGTCCTAGGGTAGTTCTATTGTTAATTTTTTGAGGAAACTCCACACTGTTTTCCAGAGGGGCTGCATCTTGGTTGCTGCTTTTAAAATTCTCTCTTGGAGGGGCCAGGATGGTGGACAAGCATGGATGTTTTTTGAGTCTCTAGTTTCTAAAAGACTAGATCAACGTCTCATTGCCAGATCAACACTAAACCATCTTGCACACCTAAAAAACTGATTTGAGGATCAACACAACAATCTGGACAAACTGAACCACAGAACTCGGCAAAGGTCCCAGCAGACCCTGGTGTTGGAACAAAGATGTTAAGGGTGAAGTCTGGGGCCAGATGTGTGTTGTGATTTTCCATAAACTCTGAAACACCTTTGCTACAAGATTGCGTGATTTTTTCCGAGGCAGGCTGGCACCCAGCTGCAGTCTCTGGGCATCAGCAGCAGTGCGGTCTCATAAACGTTCCTGAGGGTAGGCCAGCACCCGGTCATTGCTCAGTGAGACCTTCTCCCAGAAAGTCTGAGCAGGTCAAAGCTACAGTCCTTCAGAAGTGAAGGGTTGGGAAACACTGCCCCATTTGAGATAAAACTCAGGAGGGAGATGCCGCCTGGCAGACTGGCAGCTTGGTGACAGACAGAGTAGAAGCAGGGAGTGGATGGAAGCTGGAGACAAAGGAGGAGTGCTTGATTGCCAGGTGTGGAGAGCACAGAGTTCTGATACTACAGACTAGGTAGCTGGGTGATTCTATTCTCACCTCTCCCATGCATGCCCATACACACCTACATGCACCACAACAATGTACCCCAGTAAGCTAAGCAGTACCATCCAGTGGAGAATGGAGCCATTATACTAATTCCTGCCCCTTGACAAACACAAGCCTCTCTGCCTACTTGGTTTACAGACTATAAAGTGCTTTATTGCTTGACTTCCACAGGAAACCAGATGTAATTTCAATCATACTTCATTCTATTTGCTGGTCCTTTTATTCAATATTTTTTCTTTTTCTTTTCTTTTCTTATTCTTGAGTATAGAAAGAGAAAAAAACCCTATTTTTATTTTACACTTTTATTAAAAAGATTTTTCTTTATTTTTTTCTACTATATATTTTAATTTTTTCTAATTTTTTAAAAATTTTAATTTATTTTCATCATTTCATTTTATTCTATTATATTGTATTCATTCTTTCAAATTTTCAAATGTTTTCCCACTTTTTCCTCTTTTTTTCTTTTCTTCTCTTTTCTTTTTTAATCTTTCCTTTTTTTCTCTAATCTATTAAGCTTCTTTCAACAACCAGACCTAAATACACCTAGGATCTAGCATCCTTCATTTGATTTCTTTGTGTTGTTTTTAATTTTTTAATTTTAATTTTTTTTAATTTAGTAATTCCTTTTCTTCTTCCAAAATGACAAATCAAAGGAATTCACTGCAAAAGAAACAACAGGAAGAAGTGACAGCCAAGGACTTAATCAACACAGATACAAGCAAGATGTCTGAACCAGAATTTAGAATCATGATAATAAGACTAGCTGGGGTTGAAAATAGATTAGAATCCCTTTCTGCAGAGATAAAAAGTCAGGATGAAATAAAAAATGCTATAACTGAGCTGCAATCTCAAATGGATGCCATGGGAGCAAGGATGGATGAAGCAGAGCAGCAGATCCATAAGATAGAGGACAAACTTCTGGAGAATAATGAAGCATAAAAACAGAGGGAGACTAAGGCAAAAGATCATGAAATAAAAATTAGAGAACTCAGGGACTCATTAAAAAGGAATAACATGAGAACCATAGGGATCCCCTAAAATGAAGAGAGAGAAAAGAGGTAGAAAATTATGTGAGCAAATCATAGTGGAAAACTTTCTTAACCTAAGTAAAGACACAGACATCAAAATCCAAGAAGTACAGAGGACTCCCATTAGATTCAACAAAAAGTGACCATCAACAAGGCATATCCTAGTCAAATTCCCAAATACTCAGGAAAGGAAAGAATCATGAAAGCAGCAAAGGAAAAAAAAAGTCTTTAACCTACAAGGGAAGACAGATCAGTTTTGCAGCAGATCTAACCTTAGAAATTTGGCAGGCCAGAAAGGAGTGACAGGATATATTCAATGTACTAAATTGGAAAAATATGCATCTATGAATTCTTTATCCAGCAAGACTGTCATTCAAAATAAGAGAGATAAAAAGTTCCCCAGACAAACAAAAATTAAAGGCATTTGTGACCACTAAACCAGCCCTGCAAGAAATTATATGAGGGACTCTCTGAGGGGAGAAAAAATGAAGGAAAAGAAACTCCAAAAAACCAAATGCAACAAACACTAGAAAGGACCAGAGAACACTACAAGAAACTCCAACTCTACAGTTGATATAATGGCAATAAATTCATATCTTTCAGTACTCACTCTAAAGGTCAAAGGTCTAAATGCTCCAATCAAGAGACATGGAGTACCATAATGGATAAAAAACAAGATCCATCTATATGTTGTTTACAAGATACCCATTTTAGACCTAAAGTCACCTTCAAATTGAAAATAAGGGGATGGAGAAACATCTATCATGATAATTGTTGCAAAAGAAAGCCAGAGTAGCCATACTTATATCAGACAATCTAGATTTTAAAATAGACTGTAACAAGAGATGAAGAAGGGCATTATATCACAATTAAGGGGTCTATCCACCAAGAAGACCTAACAATTGTAAACATTCATGTTCCAAACTGGAAGGAACCCAAATATATAAATCAATTAATCACAAACATAAAGAAACTCATTGATAATAACATCATAATAGTAGGGGACTTCAACACCTCACATACATCAATGGACAGATCATCTAAACAGAAAATCAAAAAGGAAACAATGGTTTTGAATGACACACTGGACTGGATAGACTTAATAGATATATTCAGAACATTTCATCCCAAAGCAGCAGACTATACAGTCTTCTCGAATGCACATGGAGCAGTCTCCAGAATAGATCACATACTGGGACACAGATCAGCTCTCAACAAGTAGAAAAAGATTGAGATCATACTATGCATATTTTCATGCATATTTTCAGACCACAACACCATGAAACTCAAAATCAACCACAAGAAAAAATTTGGAAAGATAACAAATACTTGGAGACTAAAGAATTTATGGGCAAACCAAGAAGTTACAGAGGAAATTAAAACGCACATGGAAGCTAATGAAAATGATAACACCACAGCCCGAAACCTCTGGGACACAGCAAAAGCAGAAGACAGGAAATAATAAAGGTCAGAGCAGAAATCAATGCTATCAAAACCAAACCAAACCAACCCAACCCAAAACAAAACAAAACAAAACAAAAACAGTAGAACAGATTGATGAAGCCAGGAGCTGGTTCTTTGAAAGAATTAGCAAAATTGATAAACCCCTTGCCAGTGTGATCAAAAATAAAAGGAAAGGACCCAGATAAAGAACACCAAGAATGAAAGAGGAGAGATCACAGCCAACACTGCAGAGACACAATGATAAGATAATATTATGATTAATTATATGCCAATAAATGGGCAATCTGGAAGAAATGGACAAATTCCTAGAAACATAAACTACCAAAACTGAAACAGGAAGAAATGGGAAATTTGAAGAGACCTATAACCAGTAAAGAAATTTAATTAGTAATCAAAAATCTCCAAAAAAAAAACAAGAGTCCAGGGCCAGATGGCTTTCCAGGAGAATTCTACCAAACATTTGAAGAAGAATTAACACGTATTCTCTTGAAGCTCTTCCAAAAAATAGAAATGGAAGAAAAACTTAGAAACACTTTCTATAGGGGCACTCAGGTAGCTCAGTCAGTTAAACATCTGACTTCAGCTCAGATCATGATCTTGCAGTTCTTAGGCTGGAACCCTGTATCGGGCTTTGTGCTGACAGCTCAGAGCTTGGAGCCTACTTTAGATTCTGTGTCTCCCTCTCTCTCTGCCCCTCCCTCTCACGCTCTGTCTTTCTGTCTCTCAAAAATAAATAAACATTAAAAAATCAATCAATAAATAAACATTAAAAATTTTTTTTAAAAAAGAAACTCTTTCTATGAAACCAGCATTACCTTGATTCCAAAAGCAGACAAAGACCCCACTAAAAAGGAGAACTATAGACCAATTTCCCTGATGAGCCTAGATGCAAAAATCCTCAGCAAGATACTAGCCAACCAAATCCAACAATACATTAAAGAATTATTGACTATGACCAAGTGGGTTTATACCTGGGATGTAGGGCTGGTTCAATATCCACAAAACAATCAGAGTGATACATCACATCAATAAAAGAAACGACAAGAACCACATGATCCTCTCAATAGATGCAGAGAAGCATTTGACAAAACACAGCATTGTTTCTTGATAAAAATCCTAAAAAAACTAGGAATAAAAGGATCATATCTCAAGATCATAAAATCCATATATGAAAGATCCACTGCTAATATCATCATCAATGGGGGAAAACTGAGAGCTTTCCTCCTAAGGTCAGGAACAAGAGAGGGATGTCCATTCTCGCCACTGTTATTCAGCATAGTATTGGAAGTCTTTGTCTCAGCAATCAGACAACACAAAGGAATAAAAGGCACCCAAATCATCCAGGAGGAAGTCAAACTTTCACTCTTCACAGATGACATGATTCTCCATATGGAAAACCCAAAAGATTCCACCAAAAAACCTGATAGAACTGACACATGAATTCAACAAAGTCACAGGATATAAAATCAATGCACAGAATTTGATTGTATTCCTATACACAAATAATGAAGCAACAGAAAGAGAAATCAAGGAATCGATCCCATTTACAGTTACACCAAAAAACATTAAATACCTAGGAATAAACATAACCAAAGAGGTGAAAAATCTATACACTGAAAATTATAGAAAGCTTAGGAAAGAAATTGAAGACACAATAAAATGGAAAAATATTCCATGCTCCTGGATTGGAAGAACAAACTTTGTTAAAATGTGGATACTACCCAAAGCAATCTACATATTCAGTACAATACCTATCAAAAAAAAAAAAAAACACCAGCATTTTTCACAGAGCTAGAACAAACAATCCTGAAATTTGTATGGAATCAGAAAAGACTCTGACTAGCCAAAGCAATTTGAAAAAGAAAACTGAATCTGGAGGCATCAAACTCTTGGGCTTCAAGACGTATTACAAAGCTGTAATCATCAAGACTGTATGGTACTGTCACAAAAACAGACACTCAGATCCATGAAACAGAATAGAGAACCCATAAATGGACCCACAAATGTATGGTCAACTAGTCTTTGACAAAGCAGGGAAGAATATCCAGTGGAATAAAGACAGTCTCTTCAGCAAATGGTACTGGGAAAACTGGACAGTGACATGCTGAAAAATGAACCTGAACCACTTTTTTACAACATACACAAAAGTAAACTCAAAATTGATGAAAGATATAAATGTAAGACAGGAAGCCATCAAAATCCTAGAGGAGAAAGCCGGCAAAAATCTCTTTGATCTCAGCTGCAGCAACTTCTTACTCAACACATCTCTGGAGGCAAGAGAAACAAAGGCAAAAATGAACTATTGGGACCTCATCAAAATAAAGAGCTTCTGCGCAGCATAGGAAAGAATCAGCAAAACTAAAAGGCAATAGACAGAATAGGAGAAGATATTTGCAAATGACTTATGAGATAAAGGGTTAGTATCCAAAATCTATCAAGAACTTATCAAACTCAACACGCAAAAAATGAATAATTCAGTGAAGAAATGGGCAAAAGACATGAATAGACACTTCTCCAAAGAACACATCCAGATGGCTCACAGACATATGAAAAAATGCTCAACATCACTCATCGTCAGGGAAATACAAATCAAAACCACAATAAGATACCACCTCACACTTGTCAGAATGGTTAACATTAACAACTCAAGCAACAACAGATGATGGCGAGGATGCAGACAAAGAGGATCTCTTTTGCACTGCTGGTGGGAATGCAAATTGGTGCAGTCACTCTGGAAAACAGTATGGAGGTTCCTCAAAAAATTAAAAATAGAACTGCCAACCCAGCAATTGCACTACTAGGTATTTATCCAAGGGATACAGATGTGCTGTTTTGAAGGGGAACATGCACTCCAATGTTTACAGCAGTGCTATCGACAATAGCCAAAGTATGGAAGGAGCCCAAATGTCCATAGATGGATGAATGGATAAAGAAGATGTGGTATATATATACAATGGAGTATTACCTGGCAATCAAAAAGAATGAAATCTTGACATTTGTAATATGTGGATGGAATTGGAGGGTATTATGCTAAGCGAAATTAGTCACAGAAAGACAAATGTCATATGCCTTCACTCATATGAGGAATTTAAAATACAAAACAGATGAAAATAAGGGAAGGGAAGCAAAAATAATATAAAAACAAGGAAGGGGACAAAACATAAGAGATTCTTAAATATGGAGAACAAACAGAGGGTTGCTGGAGGGTTTGTGGGAGGGGAGGTAGTCTAAATGGATAAGGGGCATTAAGCAATCTACTCCTGAAATCATTGTTGCACCATATGATAACTAACTTGGATGTAAATTAAACAATAATTAACGTTAAAAACTTAAAAATTAAATTAAATTAAACTCTCTATCACTAGTGTTCACCTTTTTAATTATGTCTTGTTGTGGACTCCTTGGGTTGATTTTTGGGGGGCTCTCTGTGCCCCCTGAATCTAGATGTCTGATTCTTTCCTGAGATTAGGAAAACTTTCAGCTATTATTTCTTCAAATAAATCTTCTGTCCCCTTTTCTCTGCCTTCTCCTTCTGTGACCCTATAATGTGAATGTTATGCTTGATGATATCACTAAGTTCCCTTAGCCTGTTCATATATTATATATATATTTGCTGTTCAACCAGGTTGTTTTCCAATACTCTGTCTTCTAGCTCGCTGATCCGTTCTTCTGTATCCTCTAACCTGTAATTTCCTTCAGTGTATTTTTATTTCAGTTTTTGAGTTCTTCATCTCTGATTCGTTATTTTTTTATTTTCTATGTCTTTGTTGAAGTCTCACTGAGATCCTCCACTCTTTTCTCAAGTTCAGTATGTACCTTTATGTACATTACTATGAATTCTTTATCCACCATATTGCCTCTCCTTGTTTCATTTAGCTTTTTTGCTGTTGTTTTGTCCTGATCTTCCATGTGAGACATATTCCTCTATCTCATTAGTTTGCCCAAGTCTCTGTTAGAAAGTCAGTTAAATCTCCTGATCTTGAAAGTAGTGGCCTTATAAAGGAGAGGGGTCCCCTGTAGCACAATGTCCGCTGTTCACCAGAGCCAAGTAGTTTAACCAATGTCTCCTATGTGAACTGTGTGCACACTACTGTTGTGGCTAAGCCATGTTTACCTTTATTCCAGTCAACTGCAATGACCCACTTTGCCTGTTGTAGATCAGGTTTGGTGCCTGTGCTGTTAGGGAGACAGTCTGGAGCCACCATGAGCTTGTAGTTGAATGATGTTAGTAGTCAGACCAGATGATGCCTGTCCTCAGCCCATATGCTGGTTGCTGTGGTCACACCAAACTACAGGGTACTCTTCCTATACTGTACCTTGAGAGGTTTTCATTAATGGGTAAATTCAGCAGTTAAGATATGTTCCCCCATTCTGTCTTCTAGGGCTGCAATGACCCCAAAGTGTAGGGCTCTTTCCCTATTCGGCCCCCTAAGGTTGTTTTTGTTGGTAGATGAGGGTGGCAGTCAGATCAGATCACTGCTGTGGCTGCAGATGCATTGCTGTCTCTAGACTGCCAGTTATAAGATTTGGCTGCTGGGGCTTCAGTTGAGCAGGTGTGTGGTTATTCCCCTTTGTCCTGGAGCATGAGTCATTTTGGAGTGGTGCTCATCATTGACAAGGCTGCTTATAGGATGAGATGAGGAACTGCTTTGGAGGGACTCTTGCTGAGTAGGGCAGATTGGATGGGACTGACTCGAAGTGGTTTGGTGTGTGGTTTTAGCAAGTAGGTGGAGAGTGTTCTCACTAGTTCTTGCAAGTGTCCAGCCATCTAGACTTGGTGGAGAGAGAGAAATGGCACTTACCAGTTCTTTTGTTCTTGGAGAAGTCTCTTAAAGATTCCCACCCCTCGAGTACATGTGAGATTTGTAAATAAATCTCACATAAACTGAAAATGCTTTTGAAACTGTTGCTTCTCTGCGGTATCTCTGTGGGGTTACGCTCTGTCTTTAAGAGTGGAGACTTAGTTTCCTATTGCCCTCCAGTTATGCCAGGGCTATGCCTGCTGATTTTTAATGTACCTGGATTTAATCCTTGCTGGCCATAAAAACTTGAGAAGTTCAGATATACTGGTTTTAAAAGCCAAGTATTGGGGCGCCTGGGTGGCTCAGTCGGTTGAGCATCCGACTTCAGCTCAGGTCATGATCTCTTGGTCCGTGGGTTTGAGCCCTGCATTGGGCTGTGTGCTGACAGCTAGCTCAGAGCCTGGAGCCTGCTTCATATTCTGTGTCTCCCTCTCTCTCTGACCCTCCTCTGCTCACACTGTCTCTATCTCTCTCTCTCAAAAAAAATAAATAAAACTTAAAAAAAAAAGCCAAGTATTATAAGGATTCAACTTTCCAGTGTAGGTCCCCCATGTGTACAGTGCCTGGTTTGGGGTCTGCTTCTCTCCACTCATGCTTGTGTTGTCCTTCCCATTTTTGGTTAGCCTTGCGAGAAGTTTGATTCTTGACTGTGTCTCCACCACTACTAGTCTCTTTGATGCGGCCTCCTCTCTATAATTAACTGTGGAAAGTTTGTTCTGCTGGTATCTGAGTTCTTTTCTGGGCTATTTGTACTGATGTGGCTGTTGTCTAGCTGTGCCTCTGGGACAAAGTGATCTTAGGATCCTCTTACCTGGCCATCTTCCCAGAAACCTATAAGAATGATAGGGTTTTCCCCCCACTGGGATCAGTGTGAATACGGGAAGGGTAAAAGTATTCTTTTCCCATTTATAATCTTCACTTGGATATACTGGGATTATTATAATAATCTGTGTAAGAGTATTTGAAATTCTTTACTAAAGACTTGCAATAATTTCAAAAAGGGGTTACAACATGACATCAAAATGGTTAAAGGTATATAAAACATGATCCTTTGCCCATGACTTCAAAGAGAAAACATCTAAGGAGTCAGGTTTTATTTCACAAAATACATCTTCTCCTGAGTGTTCCCCAATTCCTTTTTCTCTTCTCCTTTTCTTGTTTTTTTGCATGACTTTTTAAGGATATATTACTGTTACCCACAGAGAAATGTTTAGTCACTCCAAGAAACCTGTCCTTTACCTGTATTTTTTGGTTAAGTTTATTTATTTATTTTTGAGAGAGAGACAGAGAAATTGAGAAAGAGACAGAGAGAGAGAGAATGAGCAGGAGAGGGACCAAGAGAGGGGGAGAGAGAGATTCTCAAGCAGGCTCCATGCTGCTAGTGCAGAACCCGATGAGGGGCTCAAGCTCACAAATTGTCAGATCATGACCTGAGCTGAAATCAAGTCAGATGCTTAACTGACTGAGCCATTCAGGAGCTCCCATGTATTTTGCTTTTGAAATATAAATCATTCAATCTAGAATGGTGATTTTGGATTTCCAGTTAATGTCAGTGATATATAGTGATCCAAGATCTGAGAAATTTCAAAGTGAGAAATCCCCTAATACAGATGAAAATAGGTACTTGGGAAAGAGTCTGTTATTCTTCAGTCCTGTGTGGTAAGGAAGGGGAATGTGGAGAAGTTGGAAATTGGATTGAATTATGGAAGAGTGACTGGGAATGTAAAATGTGGAAATGAAGTGGAAAGAATATTCATAAACACCTGGTTTTCAACAAAGTGAGGAAAACTCTAGCTACTGAAAATCAGTAGAGTTGCTCATATTTTGTTTTATTTATTTATTTATTTATTTATTTATTTATTTATCTATCTATCTATCTATCTATCCCCATATACATTCATCCAACATTTATGGGAAAAATAGCTGTACTCAGGCATTGTGCTGCATACTTAGGGTATAAAAATTACCATGACAGACATAGTCCCTGCTCCATTAGCTGGCAATCCATAGATCCTGAGGCATACCTTTGATAGGAGATTATATTTTGTACCTGGAGGACTGGTTCGAAGCCAAAATACAAACTATCTCCTAAATTTGCTTCTATATTTTAGAGCCCAGGCATTATGAACCCCACACATTTTGAAATTTTAAAACATTCTATTATAATTAAAATGCATTGTGTCCAAATGATGATGTTGTCATAGTATAGCTTCCAAGAAAAGGAGAGACAGTTATTCTCAGATTACTAATTTGTCATTACTTTACTTTGAAATCTTGTGTAAATTCTTGTCTGGCTCTATTTTGTCATCTATAAAATACTGAAAGTAATGTTGAACTACATTGCCTTGGAAGTGGTAGGAAAGATTTCTAAATTATTATAATGTGTTTTGCAGATAGAGAATCATGTGTGTAACAAAGGTGGTAATATTGACCCATTAATTCTTTTAGTGACAAATAAAATGCTGCTACTTAGGGAGCTGATGTGTGAGGGGAATAAAAGACAGGGAAATTAAAAAGTGGAAACAAGAAAAAAGAGCAGGCTTAGAAAAGTGAGTTAACCCTTTTATCTAAAGGAAGACAATTTTTCCAAAGGCCATTTTTGTTGGCTTTACTTTATTTTAAATTGTGAAGAAGAGCGCTTTAAGTAGACAAATTTTGGCAGTTTAACCTGTTTTTTGGTATGTGTGCTTAATGTTTTATTTAAGCAATATTTAAACATTTAACCAAAATGGCTCTTTAATGCTAATTCATATCATTTATATAAGAATTTTTTTAGGTAAATGTGGCTCTGTTATATTTTATTATTTGGAAAGGAAACTTCTGTCTAATGCCTCATTTAAGATTCAATGGAATCTTTCTTGCTTCAGTAATTTTCCTATTAAATTACAACTATTAGTGCTAGTTCCTCACCCTAAAGGAAACCAATAAAATCACCCAAACTAATGAAGTTGTTTCCAACAGCAAGTACCTCGTTATGGGGGTACTTCTAATTACTGTTAAAATGAACTGGAACGGAATGTCTCCAGAATGGGATGTCCCAGAGCTATAAACCAAAACCGTAAACAGCTGTGCAACTCCTAATCTATTCATTTCACCTTCGCAATCACAGCACAACATGAACTAAATTTTAAATATTGATAGACAAGAATAAGAATGGATTTGAACAGAAAATAGAAAACATTAGTGAGAATTTTCTTACATTAAAATAAGAGCATATTGGTTATATTCTGTCTTATAAATAAGATTTATTTTGTCTTCTGGATGTTATCTTATTTGCTCACACATTTCTGTCTCTCTGAACTAATTACCAGGCTTAGGTAGTACTTCAGTCAAGACTACATTGAACAAGGATGGTGATGCAGCTTATACAGGAGAAAACACTGTCAGTGCAGAAATAACCTGTACAGGGTAATGACTTTAGATCAGATTTAATTAAGGTGTGAATCCCTTTCCAATAAAATTTTATGTCTATAGCAATATAAAGCTGAGCTTATATCTAAGTCAGAAGATAGACATTCTGTAGATAAATAAGAAAGCATGTTGCTTTTATTGATGTTAATTCATTCACAACATAGATTTCAGAGCAGAAATATATATAAATCTATAACTAGAAACAGTTGTACACAGTAAAAAACACGTAAGACAAAAAATTGTGAAATCTTGAGGAAGAAATTATTTAGAGGAAGTTAAAAAATCATATTAGATTTGGAAAGACTATGTGGAGGCAGTCATAAAATTCAACATCTGCTTTTTCCTAAGTGAAGGGAAAAGAAAATTTTCAGTATAAATAATAACAATACTAAGTAATAATAATACTGTTATTTTTATATTTGTTGTTTTTAAATTATAAAAAACATATAAATTACATCTATAAACCCTCGACTGGTAGAAATGACATAGGTTATCTTGTTCTTGTTCTTTACTGAAAAAAGTTGTATGACTACATTCAACTCACTTAATCTCACTGGACCTGTTTCCTTAATTATACAACAGAGATAGCAAAATGAAATACACGATTTCTATGATCTCTTGTAGGTCTACTTACCTCTTTAGCTATTCTATGACTTAGGAATACTCATAATTCACACAGTGACAATTTGTGGAATATATAGCATTCAAGATCCGTGAAATAATTTTTATTCCTTTTGTGAAAAATTGACAAGGATGTGTGTAACTATTTTAGAGTGTGGAGTGTGTATTTTTATTCCATAATAAAAATGGATAAATACGACAGTGTGCTTGCATTATGTCAACCTAGATCAGCTGGAGCTATGTTTTCCACCATCCCTTCCTTGCATAGTTCATGGGTAGCATGGACTACTAGACATTTTGAGACAGGCTTGGCAGAAGTGTACTGCTAGCTCTCAGCCACATTGACATTTATTTGATGACTCACCTTGTTGGCAGGGCAACAGACAGATCATTGGATAAAGAATTCTAGTCATGCCATAATTGCTCAAAAAGCTTAAAAGTTATTTTCAAAAATTTGATGTAAGTTCAAGAATTCATATAAAGAACAATATTTTCAAAAAAGTAAGTAATCCTACTAATGATTATAAACAGCATGATCTAGGAGAGTCTCATGTGCCCTAAAAATAAAGATACACTTAGAATAGTGTATATAATCTTGAACTTCGGGATCAATTTTTAGATAAGTCTAATTAAAAAGTCCCCTTTTGCTTTCTAAGTTTTGTTCCAAACAAGGTTAACTAGAACTTTTTCAACCTAGCAATGCTGACTCCCTCTCATTCCCCCAAAAAACCTTTTTAATATTTGGTTGTCTTTTCTGTAGAATAGTTCTGAAAATTAAGAATAAATTTTTATTAGCAAAAAAAAAAAACCCAGAAAAAAGATAGTATGTATTTAAATTACAAAGAGGCATTATTAATATTATTGACACTGGGGTGCCTGGGTGGCTCAGTTGGTTAAGTGTACAATTCTTGATGTCCACTCAGTTCATAATCTCACATTGGGTGGGTTTGAGCCCTATGTTGGGCTTTGTGCTGACTGTGCAGAGCCTGCTTGAGGCTCTCTCTCTCTCTCTCTCTCTCTCTCTTTCTGCCCTTCTCCACTCACATCTCTCTTTTTCCCTCTCAAAATAAACTTTAAAAAATATTATTGACACTAAAAACAACCAGAAAGACTAATTGGAAAATAATCAATGATGATTCAAAAATGCTGGGGCAATACGTATAGGGCAGAAAAAAGATGAACATAGTTTTATAAAAAAATATATATATTTAGAGAGAGGAAATTCTAACAATGTAGTTTTTAGAAAAATAGATGTTTGGACTGTTAAGAGTGCATTGGAAGTCAGCTTGTACACTAAAGTGCCTGCAACAGTCATAGCCCGTACCATATTGTTTTGATCACCACAGCTTTGTAATATAACCAGAAGTCTGGAATTGTGATGCACCCAGCCTTGTTCTTCTTTTTCAAGGTTGCTTTGGCTACTCAGGGTCTTTTGTGATTTGATAAAAATTTTAGGATTGATCTAGCTCTGTGAAAAATGCTATTGGTATTTTGATAGAGATTGCATTAAATGTGTACATTGGGTAATATGACATTTTAACAATATTTGTTCCTCCAATCCATGAACATAGAATGTCTCTCCATTTTTTGGCATCATCCTCAATTTCTTTCAACAGTGTTTTATCGTTTTCAGAGTACAGATCTTTCACTGTTTTGGTTGTGTTTATTTATAGGTATCTTATGGTTTTTCATGCAATCATAAATGGGATTGATTCCTTGATATCTTTTTCTGCTACTTAATTATTGGTATGTAGGAATGCAACAGATTTCTATATTTAATAGCAGTGGTGAAAGTAGATATCCCTGCCTTATTCCTGACCATAGAGAAAGCTCTGTTTTTCCCATTGAGGATGATATTAGCTTTGGGTTTTTCATCTATGGCTTTTATTATGTTGAAACCTACATGACTTAGGGTTTTTGTCATGAATGGATGGTGTACTTTGTCAAATGCTTTCTCTGCATATATTGTAAGGTTCATCTAGTGCTTTTTAAAAAAATTTAATGTTATATATTTTTGAAAGAGAGAGACACACACAGAGTGTGAGCAGGGAAGGGGCAGAGAGAGGGAGACACAGAATCTGAAGCAGACTCCAGGCTCTGAGCTATCACTGCAGATCCCAACGCGGGGCTCAAACTCATGAACCATGAGGTCATGACTTGAGACAAAGTTGAACATTTAACCGACTAAGTCACTCAAGCATCCCATTTTTACAAAATTTCTTTTAAGATGTGTATATTTTTGAGAGAGAGAGCAAGCTCTGAGCTGTCATTGCAGAACCTGAATACAGTTCTTACTTTTTCCTTTATTAATGTGGTATATCATGTCGATGACTTGCAAAAATTGAATCACACTTGCAGCCCAGGAATAAATCCCACTTAATCTTAGTAAATGATTCTTTTAATGTTGTGTTAGTTCTATTCACTAGTAGTTTATTGAAAATTTTTGCATCCATGTTCATCAGGAATATTGGCTTACAGTTTTCTTTTTCAGTTGAGTCTTTAACTGGTTTTGGTATCAAGATAATGTTAGCCTCGTAGAATGAAACTGGATGTTTTCCTTCCATTTCTATTTTTGGAATAGTTTGAGAAGAAGAGATATTAACTCTTATCATTTGGTAGAAGTTCTCTGTGAAGCCATCTGACACTGGAGTTTTGGTGGGAATTTTTGATTACTGATTAAATTTCTGTTTATTGGTCTGTTCAAACTTTATATTTCTCTGTTTTTAAGTTTTGATAGAAACTTGTTTTCATAGAAAACATGCAAGGTATGATCTCAATCCTTGTGTATTTTTTGAGGCCTGATTTATGACCTGGTATGTAATCTATTCAGGACAATGTCCCATGTGCTCTTAAAAAGAATGTGTATTCTGCTGCTTTAGGATGGGATGTTTTGTATCTATTTGTTAAGTCCATCTGGTCCAATGTGTCATTCACTGTGTCATTGCTTCTTTGTTGATTTTCTGTTTAGATGATATGTCCATTGATATAAATCGGGTGTTAAAGTCCCCTACTATTGTTGTATTGTTATCAATTAGTTCCTTTATGTTTGTTATTAATTATTTTATAAGTTTTTAAAAAATATTTATTTATTTTTGAGAAAGAGAGAGACAGAGAGACAGAATGTGAGTGGACCAGGGGCAGAGAGAGAGGGAGACACAGAATCCAAAGCAGGCTCCAGGCTCTGCGCTGTCAGCACAAAGCCTAATGTAGGGCTCAAACTCAACAACCGTGAGATCGTGACATGAGCTAAAGTTGGACGCTTAACTGACTGAGCCACCCCGGAGCCCCTGTTACTTATTGTTTTATATGTTTGGGTGCTCTCAAGTTGAGTGCATAAAAATACTTATAATTATTGGACCTTATTGTTGGATTGTCCCCTTTACTATAATATTGTGCCTTTCTTACAGTCTTTGTTTTAGTGGTTAATTTGCCTGATATAAGTATTACTACTCTGGCTTTCTTTTGAAATTCATTTGCCTGGTAAACATTTCTCCATCCCCTCACTTTCAGTCTGCAGTGTCTTTAGGACTAAAACAGACATTAATAGGCAGCATATAGATAGGTCTTTTTTTTAATGTATCTGACACCCTGTATCTTTTGATTGGAGTGTTTGGTCCAATTACGTTCAGAATTATTATTGACAGATAGGTATTAGATGCCATTTTATTTCTCGTTTTCTTGTTGCTCTGGAGATTTTCGTTGTTTCTTTTTTGTCTTTGTTACCTGTTGTCCTTCTGTCCCACTCAAAGAGTCCCTTTTAATATTTCTTGCGAAGCTGATTAAGTGGTCATGAACTCTTTTAGTTTTTGGTTGTCTGGGAAACTCCTTATCTTTCTTTCTATTCTGAGTGATAGCCTTGCTGGATAGGGTATTTTTGGATGCAGATTTTTTTCACTCAGCACTTACTTCAAATATGTAATGCCACTCCCTTCTGGCTTGCCAAGTTTCTGTTGAGAGATCTGCAACTAGCCTCTGTGTCTTCTCTTGTAAATTAGGGACTTCATTTGTCTTACTGCTTTTAAGATTTTTCTTTATGTTGTAGTTTGCAAATTTAATTAGAATATGTTTTTGTGTTGATCTGCTTTTGTTGATTTTGATGGGAGTTCATGTGCCTCCTGGATCTGGATATCTGTTTCCTCTCCCAGATTAGCAAAGTTTTCAGTTATTATTTCCTCAAATAGTTTTCTACTCCTTTTCTCTCTCTCTCCTCTGGGACTCCTTTGGTATGCACATTATTACATTTGAGTCACTAGGTTCCCTAAGTCTTCTCCTGATCTATAATTCTTATTTCTTTCCCTTTTGTTCAGTTTCATTATTTTCCATTATTTTTTCTTCTGTGTCACTTATTTGTTCCTCTGTGTTTCCATTCTTGTGTTCACTGCATGAAGACTGTTTCCAATTTCAGTTATTGCATTTTTTAAATTTTTGATAGATTCTTTTTTAAATCTTTTATCTTTGTGGTAAAGGCCTCTCTGAAGTCTTCCATTATTTCCTAAAGCCCAGTGAATATCCTTATTATTGTTGCTTCAAATTCTCCACCAGATATGTTACTTATATCTGTTTCAGTTAGAGACCTTGCCATGACCTTATTTTGTTCTTTCATCTGAGATGAATTCCTCCATTTTGTCATTTTGTCTAAATCTCTGCCTTCTATGTGTTAGAAAAGCATGCTATATTTCCTGCTCCTGAAAGTAATGGTTTTATTAAGAAGAGGTCATATATTGTCCAGGGCCTGGCATTTCAAGGATTTTTTTTTCCTGGTGACCTCTGCTATTGTGTTTTGACTGTTCTAGCCTTCAGAGTAGTAGTCTTTCTTGCAGTGGGCAGTGTTTGGTCAGAATGTGGTGGGTTTTAACTGGGTGTACTCTGGTCTGCTTGTTAAATGAGACTGATACTACTTCCACTAGAACTAAAGTCTGCAGAACTCTCTGGTCAGGATACATAACTTTGGCAGGGATTTCTGCTGGGCTTCTAGGGAACTGGCCCACCATGCAGGGCCTGAGGTAAGCTTGACTGAGAAAGGCAGTTGAGTCAGAACTCAGAGGTATGAGACTTGGTTTTAGCAAGTTAGGTAGCTAATGTTCAGGCTCAGCTGCTTTCTGCAAGTAACTGTTTATGCTGAGGAGTGGGGGAAGGAAATAGCACTGGCTGATTCTTTTGTCCCTGGAAAGGTTCTCAGTGAAAGCTTACTTTCAGGGACATGCTGCTCTGAAGAGTGAATGATCTTCCCACTGTGTCCCAAATGTTCTTCAAATAGTTTTTTCCACTCTTATCTCCAGGAGTAGGCAGCACCCTCAAGGCTCTATTTCAGCTAAGCTACCTGACCTTTAAAACTCTAGTCTTTAAGCCTTAGTGGTGGATGGAACTTACAGTAATCAGCCCCTCTTATTTCCCAGTCAATGGCTTTGGGGAAATAGTCTCCTTGTGTGTTCCCGTGTGCACTCATCTTTCACCTTTCTGTGTGACCATGGCTCCCACCCTTCTGCAGCACCTGTGATCCTTTTTTCCCCCAAACCATGTCTCTGCACCTTTTACCTTTTTTATGTGAAAAACTTTTCCTTTAGTTGTGGAGTTTGTTCTGTCAGACTTCAGGTGGATTTCTGGAGTATTTAGAATGCTTTGGTAGTTATCTAGTTGTGTTTGAGGGATGAGATGAATCTAGGGTCTTCCTATTACACTGCCATCTTAACTCCCTCTAATAATTTTGTATTTTTAGAGTGAACTCAAACTTAGGTGACATCAACATAAATTAGACTGCTATATATATAGGATGCTATATATGAACCTCATAGTAACCGCAGATCAAAACGCTGGAATACATACACAAAAAAAAAAAAAAAAAAAAAAGAAAAGAAAAAGGAATATTAACATAACAATAAGGAAAATTAAATCACAAGGGAAGAGAGCAGGAGAAAAATTACAAAAACGATTTGAAAATAATAAAAACAAAATAAGTACCTATCAATAACTACTTAAAATATAAATGGACTAAATGCTCCAATCAAAAGACATGGGGTGATTGAATGTATAAAAAAAGCAAAGCCTATTTTGGCTGAAGAGGCGCACTTCAGATCTAAAGACACACACAGACTGAAAGTGAAGGGATACAGAAAGATATTCCATTCAAATTGAAATAAAAAGCAAGCTGCATAGCTATACTTAAATCAGACAAAAGAGACGTTTCAAAAAAACTTGTAAATAGGGTCAAAACCAGACATTATATAATGAGAAAGGAATCAGATCATAAAGAAATGTAATATTTGTAAATATTTATGAATCCAACATAGGGGTACCTAAATACATAAAGCAAATAACAAAAGACAGAAAAGGAGAAATGAATAGGAATATGAAAATAAGGGTTTTTAACACTTCACATCAATGGATAGATCATTTAAGCATAAAATAAATAAATAAACATTGGCCTTAAATGATACACTATACCAGAGATCTTAAATATATACAAAGCATTCCATCCAAAAGCAGAAGAATAGATATTCTTAGGTGCACATGGAACATTCTTCAAGATAGATCACATGTTAGTCTACAAAAGAGGTCTCACTACATTTGAAAACATTGAAATCATACCAAACCTCTTTGTGACCACTGTGGTATGAGATGAAAAATAAATTACAGGAACAAAACTTGAATAAACACAAACATATGGAGGTTAAGCAACATGTTACTAAACAAGCAATGGTTCCACAAGGAAATCAGACAGAGAAGAAAAAAATACCTTGTGACAAATGAAAATGAAAGCACAACATCCCCAAAAGCAATTCAAAGAAGGAAAAGCAGTTCAAAGAGGTAAGTTTATAGTAATACAGATCAACTTTATTAAACAGGAAATATCTCAAGTAAATTACCTAAACTTCCACCTAAATTTACCAGAAATAAACAAGAATAAACAAAAGCCAAAGTCTAGTAGAAGGAAGAAAATAATAAAGATCAGAGTGGAAATATATAAAATGGAGAATGAAAAACAAAACCAAAAAGCAAAAAACCAGAAAATAACAATGACACTAATAGCTGGTTCTTAAAAAGACAAGCAAAACAAACTAAAGAAACCAAAAGAAAACAACAACAACGAAATACTGATGAACCTTTAGCCAGACTTATCAAGAATAAAAGAGAGAGATGGCTCAAGTAAAATCAGAAATGAAAGATAAATTACATTCAATACCACAAAAATGCAAAGGATCATGAGACTACTATGAATGACTTCATCCAAACATGACACTTAGAAGAAATGAATAAATTCTTAGAAACATATCTCTCAAGACTGAATCAGGAAGAAATAGGAAATCTGAACAGACCAATTACTAATAATGAAATTGAATTAGTAATCAAAAAACTAAAGTCCAGGACCAGAGAGCCTCACAGATGAATTCAACCAAACAAATAAAGAAGCATTGAGGGGTGATAAAATTTTAAGGATAAAATTTTAGGATCATTTCAATAGATACAGAAAATTATTTGATAAAATCTAACATTAATTTATGATAAAAACTTTTAACAAAGTGGGTAAGAGGTAACATCTCAACATTAAATACCACATTGACAAACCTACTGTGAACATCATACTCAAAGGTGAAAAGCTGAAAGCATTACTTTTAAGCTAAAAAACAAGGATATTCATCTTGCCACTTTTATTTGACATAGATTGGAGGGCCTAGTCACAACAGTTAGACAAGAAAAAGAAGTAAAAATGTTTCAAATTGGAAAAGAAGTAAAACTGTCACTATTTGTAGATGATACATGGTACTATATATACAGAAAACTTTAAAGACTCCTCCAACAAATTATTGGAACTAATTAATGAATTCAGTAAAGTTGCAAGATACAAAAGTAATATGTATAAATTTGTTGCATTTTGAAATGTAAACTACCAATGAACTATCAGAAAGGATTGAGAAAATAATCCTATTTAGAAGTGCACCAAGAATAATTAAATACCTACAAATAAATTTACCCTAGGAGGTGAAACACCTATATTCTGCAAACTATAAGACACTAATGAAAAACATTGAAGACACAAATAAATAAAAAGGTGTTGCATGTTCATGGATCGGAAATGTTAATATTGTTAAAATGTCCATGCTACCCAAACCAATGTACAAATTCAGTGCAATCCCTATCAAAATACCAATGGCAATTTTCACAGAACTAGAACAAATAATCCTAAAATTTGTATGGAGCCACACAAGACTCAATAGCCAAAGAAATTTTGAGGAAGAAAACCAAAGCTGTAGGTATCACACTGTCTGATTTCAATCTATACTACAAAGCTATATCAATCAAAACAGTATGATCCTTGCCCTGAAACTAACAATGTAGATCAATGGAAAAGAATAGTGAGTCCAGAAATAAACTCACACTTATATAGTCAAATAATCTTTGACAAAGGAGGTAAACATACACAGTAGGGAAAGACAGGCTCTTCAACAAACGGTATTGGGAAACCTGGACAATTACATGCAAAAATTAAAAATTAACCACTTTTTTACATTATACAAAAATAATTTCAAAATAGTTAAGACTTGAGATGCTTGGGCAGCTCAGTCATTTGGGTGACTATCTTTGGCTCAAGTCATGATCTCACAGCTTGTGAGTTTGAGCCATGCATCAGACTCTATGCTGACAGCTCAAAGCCTGGAACCTGCTTTGGATTCTGTGTCTTGGTCTCTCTCTGCCCTTCCCCCACTTGTTCTGTCTATCTCTCTCTCTCTCTCTCTCAAAAATAAACAAACATTAAAAAAAGGTTAAGACTTAAATGTGAGTCTAGGAATCATAAAACCTCTAGAAGAAAGCAGGCAGTATGCTCTTGAACATTAGTCTTAGCAGTATTTTTAGGGATCTGTCTCCTGTGGCAATGGCAACAAAAGCAGAAATAAACTATGGCAACTACATCAAACTAAAATGATTTTGCATAGCAAAGGAAACCATCAAAATAATGAAAAGGCAACCTACTGAATGCGAGAAAATATTTACATATATTATATCCAGGAAAGGATTAATGTTAAAAATATAAGCAGAACTCATACATCTCAATATCAAACAAAATGAACAATCCAATTTAACAATGGACATTAGATGTGGATAGACATTTTTCCAAAGAAGATATACAGATGGCTAACAGACATGGAAGAGACGCTCAACATCAGTAATCATCAAGGAAATGCAAATCAAAACCATAATGAGATATTACCTCACACCTGTCAGAATGACTAATATCAAAAAGACCAGAAATAACAATTGGTAAGGATATGGGGAAAAGAAAACTCTCATGTGCTATTGGTGGGAATGAAAATTGGTACAGCTACTATGAAAAAAAATATATGGAAGTTCCTCTAAAAGTTCAAAATAGATCTATCATATGATCCAGCATTCCACTTTTGGGTATTTATCTGAAGAAAACAAAAACACTAATTTGAAAATATCTCTGCACCTCTATGTTTATTGCAGCATTAATTACAGTATAGTCAATGATATTATGACTTATTATTGTAATCATATCACAATGTATATAAATATTGAATCCATATGTTGATTGTATATAAATGTTGACTTCAAACATGTATATTTATATATATGCTTTTCACCCTGAAAAGGGGAAGACTGATATTGTCATATCTGAATCTACTTATATATGAATTATATGTGAGTGTGAACATATACCCATACATGCATGTATACAAAGACAAAGAAAGAGAGAGAGATAAAGGGAAAGAGAGGGAGAAAAGAGAGGAAAAGGAGCAAGAATGATTTACAATACATTAATGAATGAAAGGAAAATTAATTTTGTTGTCATACAGGGGCTGCTCTATGCAAGCTATGTGTCTGAAGGCTTTCTACAAGTTTCATTTTGAAAGAGACCTCAGTCTCTAATTCCACTCTAAATGTCAGGTTTCAATGTGTAGCTGAAGTAACTACATTTTTTTACCAGAAATATTAAAGGGTATAACAGATTGTGATGAAACATCTGTGAATTTCTTACAAAAGTTTGCATTGTACATGTTTATTGGCCTTAGAACAGAAATTATGCTGTATTATGATGATCATTGTGCTTTGCTTCATTTTTATTTGGCAAAAATAGTGGTGAATTATTTTTGAATTATGGTTAACTATTCTTTCCATGTACCAGGTTCATTGATGATGTAGGAAAAATGTAACACATTAAATAATACAATTTATTTCCCAAATCATAATATGTTATATTGCTGAAGCTATCTAGAAATGTAAGAGGAATGATACTTTTTATAAAACTTTGATAGAAGTCAAGATTGTCATACAATTTGTTCTTACTATGATATGGAGAAGACATAATTTAACTTGGCAATCACTGGGGACATGCTATGGTGATAGGCACAGGACACAAGAAGGGATGAGATTATCTTCACTACTCAACTTCCAAATGCCAGAGTATTCCAGTAATCCATTTTGTAATAGTTCTCTTTTTATTGGGGGGGTGTCTCAGAAATGATATCTATCCTAATGGATTTAAATTTCTGTACATCTCTTGTTCCCGTATTTTATTTCCAGCTAGGATATCCTCATAGAACCCCAAACTGTGTGTGGCTACCTATTTGAAATATATACTTGGTCATCTAACATCTTATAATTATCATGTTCAAAATGAAACTCCTGTTTCTCCACTTAGCCCCAAACCTCATGACACCAGCTGTCCTCCAGGAGATAAGCAAAAATCTTGGATTCATTCTTGATGTTTTCCTTTTTCTCATGCTCCACATCCATTCTCTCATTATTCCAATTGAATGTGCCTCCAAAGCATCCTCCAAATGCATCTATATCTTTTCATCTGCACCTTTCATACCTATCGTAGTCGTTATCATTCCTTGCTACTCAGCCACAATTCCCTTGTTTCTTTTCTTATGCATCCATTCCCTTCTTAGTACAAGAAAAAATATTTTTAAGTATGTAAACCGTGTCATGTTACTACTCAGTTTCACAGTGTATAGGAACAAAAGCGAAACTTCTTTTTTCTGTTCTGAAAGGTTTTAAGATGATATGCCTCCTGCCTACTTCTCCCAACTCATGTTAGAATTCTTTACCCACTGCTTTCTATTGCTTCCTATGCTCAGTCGCACATTGGACTAGTGCCTGGTCCATTACTGCCATAGGAACTTTGAAATCATTAACTGTTGCTCTTTTGTGGAACTCCCTTGTCCCACATGGTGCATGACTTGTTCCTTATTATCATTCAGACGTCACCTTGAATGACTTCACCTCTGTCACACAATCTAAAAGAACTACCTTAACTGCACCTTGTAATTTACTTAAAATCACCCACTTTTATTTTCACTTTAGTATTTATTTCCATGGACATTTTCTTATCTCTGCTTATTTTTTTCCTGTCTTCCACTATAAGATAAAATTTTTCAGAACAATGATTAAGTCAATTTCATTAAAGCCATCTCTTTTAGCCCTGTCTTGTAACTTTATTCTTTAAGTGAACCAAAAGTGCTCAAGGGTTTTAAGCAAGAAATTATATGCTATGAATTGTATTTCTGAAGGATTATTTCTGCAGAATTATTGGAGGAAAGCGGGAATGAAAGGGGAAATAAATAGGAAGCTATTGCATTTTTACATTGGATAAGGATCTGAAGCACACCAGAGGTAATGAGGTAGGCATTAAGAAAAAACTTTGAGACTTATTTAGTAATAATATCTGGAGTTTGGTAATAGATTATTTGTGAGGAAAAGCTTAAGATAACAGCCAGCATATCATCTTGTGTAACTTGTTAGTGCTTGGGAAAAATAACATGTTTGTGCCGGAATATATTAAAATATATCTTAGATATGCTGATTTAGGATGCCGTTGTAAAGTTTGGATCAAGTGAAGATGCCTAGCAAAAAGATGACTAGCAAAAAACAGAGTTTCCTTTGTTTTAGAAAACAATATATTTTAATAATAGAATATTTATTTATGAGGATTTGGGTGGTTGGTTGTTTTATGCAGAACCAATGTGTTGATATTACAAATTATGACAATTGGTATCATGAATCGATCAGCTAGCTCAATTTTTGAAATAGTTAGAAAAGCATTACATGAAATTAAAAAGAGCAGCATTCTAAATAGTCCTGGTGAGATTTTAATGCTGTATTTTTGTTCCATGAAATAAGGTTCTAACTGCTAGAGTGGCTATAATGAGGTCTTACTGGTATTTTTGTTCTATTTTATTATTGCCTTCAGGCAGGCTATGAGCTTTATGAATTTTTAGCTCACCAGAGCAGATATTTAGAGAAAGAAGACTTTTTCTTTTCTTACTCATATTTAGTGCTTTTTCCATACTTTAACCTTGATTTAAACTAACAAAACTACATAAACTTCTTCAGATGGCCTAAAAAGTACTCTGTACTCGAGTTCAATATTATCTTTACTATTTCACTCTTTTATAGCCTTTTCTCTTGCAGGAATGTTTGGAAATTCTTCAATACTGCATATTCTTATCACTTTATATGTTGCTAGGCTGTTTTCTGTAATTGTAAGGTCTTTCCTTGTCCTTCTCTGACAGCCTTCAAGTCCCAGTTCAAATCCCACATTCCCTATGAGATCTTTCCCATCCCAACCACTTCTTTTATTCCTAAAAGGTTAGGATTCTATATTATTTGTAAAAAGTAACATGGCCCAAATTTCAAGGTCAGCAGTATCATGGATAACTTGCAAACAAAACAAAACAAACAGAAAACTGAAATGAAATTCTTCAATACCTTAAGAGATTTTTGTGTGAAGCATATTAACCAGAGAGAAAAAAGTATAGAATATGCTCTATTTTAAATTGATATATAGCCAGACCTTATAACTGTTTTCATCTGAAATGTATCTAATTTTCATTACTTGCCATCCCTACAGCAAAAGATTAGTTTAAGCTACCGTCATCTACTATGTGGATTTCTGTGCTAGTCATTTAAATGGATCTTCTGATTTATCACATTCTACCTCCAATCTGTTCTCTGGAGCAGGGGCTGGCAAATAGAAGTCTGATGGGAAACCTCACTTTGCTACTTGTTTTTGTATATCTTGAGAATAAGATGAACTTTTACATTTTGTTAATGATTGGAGACAAATTTAAAAGAAAATAATATTCTGTGACCTGCAAAAACTGTATGAAAATTAAATTTTGGTGTCCATAGATAAAGTTGTTTATTGTTTGCATCCAGATCTTATCTTTAACTAATAGGAATTATGTTATCCTAGCAAGGATAACAAGTAAAAGATACTTGAATTATCATAGCAAGTATCTTGTTGGTAAAATTATAAAGCTCTTGTTCAAGTGATGACAGACAGATGGTTGAGATCACACATTTTGTTTTCTATGAATCTGTAAGAGAAGCAACGGGGTGGGTAGTGAGTTTGGGGGTGGAGGTAGTGGTGGTAGTATCGTCAGATATCAAGTAAACTAACCTTAACCACTTAGCAGTGGCTAAGAGTTGAGTGTGACAGCTAGCACTATCTTTGTTATCAGCAATACAGAGAATTCTCCTCCTCCAGGTTGTAATAGTGCCAGGAACATAGTAGGTAGTCATGAGTAGTGTTTTCTTTTAACATCACTGTAAATATAATAGTTTCTGAAACTAGCATGGACTTTTTCCCCCTGAAATTGGGAGTAGAGTAGAAGAGGTACTTTCAAAACAGTGATTATAAACAAAACTTTTTTTTTTCTTTTTTCGTTTAAGTAAACTAATTTCATTCTGTTTTCAGAAAGTCAGTCGTTTTGGAAAGGCTGAGTGATCTAATGTATTCAATTTTGAACTAGGTTCCAAAAATTAGTATTTATCTCCAGTTCTATCACTTACTAGCTTATTGGGCCCCTGCTGGCAAGCATTTGCTAAATAAGCCATTTTTTTTCCCAGAAAATAAATATCACTTGCATTCAACCTAGTAGCAAAAAATGTATGTTTTCATTGCATTTTTTTGTTTTATCTGAAATTTTATTCTGACTATAAACATTTCCAATTGGTAGTGTATTTTGATGGAGACTTTTTCAAAGATACTGTATCTATGAGCATTTTCTCCTAGACAAGATCTTACGTGGCTCTTTGTAGCATGATTCTGATAAAATATTCTTGCAAATATCACACACACACGTTTATGTATGTATTTTTAATTCAATACATTTTCTCTGACATGTAACATTATCATCATACTTAGTCAGAATTGATTGATTACATATACTTCTCAGGGTATGAAGTTGAAAGCTGGGGAACAGTGCATAGTTTGAGAAAATGGCTTTTTCCTCATAGTACCACTCAGGTCATTTCAAGTAGGATACTTACTCTTATTTGAAAATTGCAATAAAACGTTACTTTCTTCATGCATATGTGAAATTATAATGAAAATTAATAAAAATCCATATTTAGATGGGAAATTGACACAAAGTCCTAGAGAGAGCAATTATTTTTTCATTACTATTATAGGCCAAATTTCCATGATATAGCTTTAAATAAAAACTGTAAAGAAAGAATATATTAAGTCACTATGATTGTCTTTTGGGACCACTATGAATTACTCTGATTACTGAAGTGAACAAAAGTACATAGATCACCCGGTTTCTTCCATTTATAGCTAATAATGAGAAAGATAAAAACTGATAGGACATTATCTGTGGTAGGGCATAAAGGTTAGTGAA
Organism: Hyaena hyaena; assembly: GCF_003009895.1. Classification (NCBI taxonomy): domain Eukaryota; kingdom Metazoa; phylum Chordata; class Mammalia; order Carnivora; family Hyaenidae; genus Hyaena; species Hyaena hyaena. The sequence continues at coordinate 209,729 of NW_024082115.1, read as the reverse complement.
ATGATCCTATTGTTATACCATTCTCTTGGGAGGATATGGCTGTCGAAGGGCATATTATGTAATTAGTGGTATTATTTCCTTAGTGAAGCATGGAATATTTCACATACAGATGATTTTATTGTTAGTACATGATATATGACTAATTTACAAAGTGTTATTAGACTTATTTGGTGACATACAACCCTGGAGAAGAGCTAAGCCATATTTTAATAGAAAATAAATGATTATCCACATTGTGATAGACTTATAAATCAAGGCAAGTCCCTCCTGGTATTTTTGACCAATAACTTTGAATGAGATTGCTTCAGAAATTGATGTTGCAGACACAGTAGAGTAAAATAAAAGATATTGAGAAAGGTAACTGATAGTTACCAGAATTTTTCCTAGTTTTACAAAATAATAGATATTTTGTATCTTCTTTTCTAATATAGATATAGTATGATTTTTTTTGAAAGTTATCTTGGGTAAGCTTATGTCACCAAAGACCTCTCTTTACTTAATATGATAAAAGGTATTCATATAAAGGGTATCCAGATAAAGACTATCCATACAAAGCTCTTTCTTAAGATGGGATTGAAGCATGAATGGTTGTCAACACTTCTATTCAACATTATATAAAAGATTCAGGGTAATCCAATAAAGCAAAGAAAAAATTTAAAGTTACAAGAATTGGAATAGAAGAAAAATAACCTTATGATTCACAGATGCTATGGTTGCATATATAGTTAAAATATACAGATAAACTATTATAATTCATAAATGAAAATAGAAATTTTCCTAAAAACAGGGCCATATCCAAAAGTGTGTTTCTCTGTGCAAGGTCAAACAATTAAAAGATATAATAATTTAAATTACCATTTACAATTGCACTGAAATATATTAATTAAGTATATTAGTTAAATATATTAATTAAATATATGCAGAGTCTTTACAGAAAACAACCAAGTATTACTGTTAAGAATTCAAGAAGAATTGATGAATTGGAAGATTCAATTTTGTGAGGATGTTAAATGTACCTGTAAATTCATCAAAATTCAATCAAAGTAGAAATCAAAAGTAAATTTGTTAAATGACAAGTTGACTTAAAAATATATAGAAATATAAAGATATGATAATAGGGTGTTTACCCAAAGGGTAAAAAATACAGACTTGAAGGGTACATGCACCTCTATGTTATCAACAATAGGCAAACTGGAAAGATCCCAAGTGTCCATCAGCTGATGAATGGACAAAGAAGAGGTGAGATACACACACACACACACACACACACACACACACGCACACACAGGAATATTACTCAGGCATCAAAAAGAATGAAATTTTGCCATTTGCAACAAAAAGAATGGAGCTAGAATGTGTTAAGCTAAGCAAAATAAGTCAGAGAAAGACAAATACCATATGATTTTACTTCATGTGACATTTAGGAAACCAAACAGATAAACATATGGGATGGGGGAAAAGAAAGAGAGGGGAGCAAACCATAGGAGACTCATCAAACTGAGGGTTGATGGAGGGAGGTGAGTAGGGGATGGGCTAAATGGGAGATAATATTAACAAGGCATAACAAAGGCACTTGTTATGATGAGCACTGGGTGTTATATGTAAGTGATGGATAACTAAATTCTATTCCTGAAACTAATATTACACTAACTAGTATTAATATTACACAAACTAATATTAAATAACTAGAATTTAAGTAAAAATTTGGAAGGAAAAAAATAAAAAAGGAACCACATATATAATAACATTTGGTTTATGACAAAATTGCCAATGGGCAAAGATGGAGGACAGTCTTATCAATTAAAGCTGGTGCATCAATTATATACCCATATGGAAAAAATAATCTACATTTTTACCTCTGCTTTATACCATACACATAAATTGATTATTGGAGGATTTTATATATAAATTTAAAAAGTAAATAAAATATGAAGTTTTACTCTCTTGTGAAGCTAGAAATAGCTAACTTGTGGTAATTAAAGTTTTCTCAAAAAGGATACAGAAAAGGACTAACCATTAAGAAAAGAGACTGAAGAGGCAAGTGTGGTAGAAGATATTTGAAATAAAGAAAATTATCTTACATATATAAAACACATGTCCAGAATATTTAGGAAAACAACAAATCAATGAGGAAAAGAAAAGATAGCCCATAGAAAAGTGATCAGGATACATGAACAGGCAAAATTATTAAAATAAAATATTTAATTTAATGGCTAATAAACATAAAATAATACTCAATATCATTGGTTATCAGGGAAATGCAAATTAAAGATGCAATTCACACACAAAAATGACATAATATCAAGTGTTGGCAAGTATGTAAAGCAACTGAACTCTCATTCTCTGTCATGAGAGTGTAAATCAGTACCATCACTTTGGAAAATTGTTTAGTATTACTTACTAAACTAAACAAGCTCATATCTGTGTCCAAATAATTTAACAACTGTATATAGATCCCAAAGAAACACATATGTTTAGGCACACAAAAACATACTAGAATATCCATAGCCTCCTTACATGTAGAAGAAAAAAACTAGACATAACTCATAAGTCCATCAATAGGAGAATGGGTAAATAAACTATTGCATATTTGTTCAATAGAATACAGTGAACACAGCAGTGAAATAAATCATCAGCTCTTATTCAGAAAATCATGGTTGGAGATATAGTGTTGACCAAAGAAGCAAAAAGAAATGAGATCATAATGTAGGATTCTACTATTGAAGTTCAAAAAGAGACAAAGTTAATCCTCTTTTTTCTTCTTTAATTGTTCTATATTAAAATTTTATGCTTATAATATTCTAGGTGTACAATTAATGGAGCTCTACAAAAAGGATGAATATAGATAGATTACACCTTTCTCACTTCAAAAACAGAATGTACATAGAAGCCAAAAAACAGCTTTCAAATAAAGAAATCCTATTCAATTTTGTGTTTAATACAAAATAATTTATCATTCTTGTCTCAAATTTTACTTTTTTCTACAGTGTGTTATGTAAGATTGAATAAATGTAAATAAGGTTATCTGTGCTGTCCTGAGCATAGTAATTGAAATAAAGCTAAGGTCAAATTATAACTTTAGTTTACACTGAATCTCATGGAATTAATATCAGCAGTGATGAATAGTTCTTGTGCAAGCAAATGGATTTATAGAGTTATACACTTAGATCACATGTCTCCTGGGAACCTGAAAAACTTCTTTGATACTGATATTAAAGCATAATTTTTGAATATTTCTAAATATTCCCTGAAATCCAAGCAAGGAGTGTGGGAAAACATATTATTAAAGTGGTGACTGTTAATACTATCCTATTACAAACCTAGGTTTCTAAACTTGCTTTGCTTTTGTGTTTGCTTCCTCCAATCTACCCTATGACCCAGCAATTTCACTACTAGGTATTTATCCAGGGGATACAAAGGGGGACCTGCATCCCAATGTTTATAGCGTCATTACTGACAACAACCAAATTATGGAAAAAGCTCAAATGTCCATCAAATGACGAATGGATAAATAAGATATGGTATGTATATACAATGGAATATTACTTGGCAATCAAAAGAATGAAATCTTGCCATTTGCAACAATGTGGGTGGAACTGGAGTGTATTATGCTAAGCGAAATAACTCGGTCAGAAAAAGACAAATATCATATGTTCATTCCCATGCAGAATTTAAGAAACAAAGCAGATGAACATAGGGGAAGGAGGCAAAAGTAAGATGAAGACAGAGAGGGAGACAAACCCAAAGAGATCCTAAATACAGAGAACAAACTGAGGGTTGCTGGTAGGGTGTTAGGTGGAGGAAGGGCTAAATGGCTGATGGGCATTAAGGAGGACATTGCTGGGATGAGCACTGGGTGTTATACGTAAGTGATGAATCACTGAACTCTATTCCTGAAATCATTATTACACTATCTGTTAACTAACCTGTATTTAAATAATAAATAAATGAATGAATAAATAGGTAGAAGTAGTTTCACTTCTTCAGGAGGTGAAGTTTTTTACTAAATTGCATCAGCAGCTCTGAGAAGTAAAAAGGGATTTATTGGATAGCAAATTTGCCAACATATGATAATGGCATCGTTCTGCATTGTCCTCCCACTTTAAGCTCTTGTCATTGGGAGAATGCTAAGCTCCCTTAAAATGAGCCTTTTTGAAACTTGCCTTCTTACACAGTAAGTATAACATGCTTTAAATGTTCCATGTTGATATTATTTGCATCTCTCTAGCTTCCATTCTGCTGTAGATTCTCTCTTTTCAGTTTAACCACTTCTCCAGACTTTCATCAGTTGTGTAATACTATGGAAATAGTAAAAGAAAGATCTGAGTTTGAGTTTTAATTCAATTTTCTTATTTGGAAAATGACAATAATCCTCTCTGAGTATTTGTTGTGAAATAAATGAAATACGGTACATGCAAAGTGCTATGTGTAAAATGTGTGTGTTATATTTTATAAGCACCTGGTAAATATTAATGTGCACTTGCTGAAACTACCTTCCTTAAAATTCTTTTTTCTTGGCATTTCTTCCTGTAAGTTGCTTCTGTGAGAAACCCTGATAGAGGTGTGTGTAGGTATTCTGGGATAATCTTCCCCACTCTTTAGGAAAGAGCCAGACACCAAGAAAACACATGCTGTTATGGGCTTAGAATAATCAAACTTGATATCTTTACAAGGCCATCTACTTACATGTTTTTAAATGATAAACTTTATTGATGCAGAAAGATCTGAATAGAAAGGACCATATGTGTATACAGTTACTATTTTCTTTTTCACATTGGATATATGTGTACCAGTGTCAATAGTAACCAAACTTTTCATTTGTAGAGTAGAAAAACTATCAGAATGACAGCATGACTAAGGATTAGGTGACATTTGCTATATTTGGTATGAAGAGATTAATAGAAAATTTAACCTATTTCATCAGTGTAGATGCTTATCTGAAAAACTATCTTGTTATAAATAATTTTGTGTCAATTGCTTCTAAATTAGATCTGTGTTCCTCCCTGTGAATTCTTAGTATCCTTTCTCCCATGTAACTTAAATTTAACATTTTTATTTTCTTTACACAAATTCTATTTTTGTAGGATTCTGAAATGCACTCTCTAAAAGGATGTTTTTCAGAGAGTACAGATGGCACCAATAATTATTTATTATCTTTAGCTTTTACCATTATCTGTCATCCAAGCTGCGATATTATAAATCTTGTTCAGTGCTTAGAGTTGCTGTAGCAATTTGATGAAAAAATGCTTGTGTAATAAGAAGTTCAGAGGAATCTAGCACATTACGGACTTTCAACGCTTTAACTAAAAGTCTGATGATTGTGCTGACTATATTAGACTGTTATGAGTAGTGGCATAGGACTCTAATCTTTTTTGTTCATCTCTAATCCACCCAAATATATTTCCATAGAAATTGTTACAGTGTGAATTGAAGTTTTACTTTTCACCCCTGTGAAACTGAGGGAAGTCAGTTTCTGCAGAGGGTACTTTTCCCTATTTAATTACTGACTAAGATCCTTCAGCAAATTTTCACTTGAAGGAGGTTAGGGAGTTCTCTTTGCTGATGAGAAGAGTCTCAGTAGACTGTGATCTTGGAAGCCAAGAAATGCCTGTTTTACTATGATTTTTTACTATACACCAAACATATACTAAATGCCTAATACCAATTTATTTCTAGTCACTGAAAAGCTCTCCAAACACTTATGTGCCTGTTAAAGTGTACTTACTCACCAAGCTTCTCTTTTGAACAGAATTTTGTTTGGGTGTTCCTGGCCACTTTGTGTTTATTTGTGATGTAACACTTACTATATTGTTTTATGATTTGTTTTAATTTATCTTGATTGTTAGTGATTTCACTGAAGGCAAAGCCTGTACTTTTGCCATAAGTCTTTGTGTCTACAGTATCTAACAGAGTAGATTGCACATATTACGTGCTCAACAAATATCTTAAGAATTAATATTTCTTTTTTTTTTAATTTTTAATGTTTTATTTATTTGAGAGAGAGAGAGAGAGCGAGCAGGGGAGGGTCAGAGAGAGAGGGAGACACAGAGTCTGAAACAGGCTCCAGGCTCTGAGCTAGCTCTCAGTGCAGAGCCCAACGGGGCTCGAACCTACGAACCGTGAGATCATGACCTGAGCCGAAGTCGGACGCTTAACCGACTGAGCCACCTAGGCACCCCAAGAATTAATATTTCTGAGAGAAGTTGTGTGGATATGTGTGTTTACCAGTCCTAAGTTTGCTCTATTGTTGACACATAGCATTTCAAAGGTCAACTAAGATTATTAGTTTTCTTTTCTTCCTTTTTTCTTTTTTCTCTTCTTCCTTTCCTCTACAGATCACCATTAACTTTCTCCTTCTAATATACAAAGTGAAATTAATTTTAAATGTCAAATACAGGACTTTATTGGGTCTTGTTACTGTTTGAGCCTGACATATTTAAAAACATTGAAATACATCTGCTCAGTGGTTCAGCCCATCAAAACATTAAAAAAACTAAGATACCTCATTTAAGAATATAAAATTACTTTTGAAAATTTGACTTAAAATTTTTATTTGTTTATTCAAATTTATCCAAATTGTTCCAAAGCTGAATGATATAAAACCAAAAACAAAGCCATCGGAGACCTCTTTCCAGTTTTAAATAGATTTATTAATCAATTCATTGGTTATAAGTCATCTTTGAATCTGCTTAATTGTAATATTATGCAGCCCACATTTCTATATACTCTGTACAAGAGTTTCATGAAAAATTTATCTAAGAGCTTCTTAAGATTAAAATGATATACCACAGAGTACCAGCATCTAGTATCTCTATAAAAAACCATAAGTAGGAATGATAGTGTAAAAACCTCTGAAAATTTCCTCCTTCATAAAAGCAATAAAAACCCTAGAAAATTTTGATAAAAACCAACATTTCCAGAACTCAAAATTAACCAAAAGTCTACAACAGTCTTGTGAGTATTTATTCAAGAAAAATGGTTCAGTGTTGATAAAGACAGCTTTGTGGCATTTTAACTCTCCCTATTATCTTCTTCTTATCTCTTGAAAGCCAACAGTCCTATAGCCATGTTGAAAAGAAGTCTAGCAGCTACTGGAGAGTGTGTATGGAATTGGAGCTCCTCCAAAAATCTATTCTTCCTATCATTATTTGACTTGTGTGGCTGTTCCCTAGAAAATCCCATTCAGAAGGCTTGTCTTTATTTGACCTGATTCAGAGCTCTTCAGTGTAAACAGCATTTTTTCCAGGGGTATTTGTTGAAAATAAGCAGTGGCAATTGCCTGAGGCAATGATAAATCTTGTGGCAAATGACAAACTGATCATAATATTTAAAAGGAAAAGCTTCTGGATATGTCTAGAGAATCTTTGGAAAGTTCCTTGAAAAGTCGGGAATCGCTTATACATAGAACTGTGTTCATTCAAAAGGCTGTGTGTGCTTAGGAAAGACCTCAGTAAGCCCTGCCTTCTTACCTCTGAATGACCTAGATATTCTATAGAAGAAGGAAGTGATAACTAAGACAGATGTGTAAAGGCATGACTCAACAGACAACAGAGTGCTTTGGGAAAATCTGGGATCTAGGTGCTTACAGGTATTTAAAGAAATCTATGTTCAATCATTAATTGATTATTAAGGCAACTGAGCAGAGACTTCAGTGGCCCTATAAAAAACATGAACTTTACAGACTTAGCTTAGGAAACTTACCAAATACCCAGCAACAGCAATAACAACATAAACAGCAACATCAACAAACCCTGAAGAGAAGAAACTAATTAATTTGCAAAATGGCCACATAAGATTACTTAAAATGCTCACTTTTTAGCAAACGCCATTAGAAGAAACCAAAAAGAATGGTACCTAAAGAGGAAACAAAAAGAAGTTAAGTTAGACAAAATTTTTTTAAAGATTTTTTTAGTCTTTCAGACAAAGAGAGACAGAGCATGAGTGGGGGAGGGGCGGAGAGAGAGAGAGAGACACAGAACCTGAAGCAGGCTCCAGGCTCCAAGCTGTCAGCACAGAGCCTTACGCTGGGCTCAAACTCATGAACTACGAGATCATGACCTGAGCTGAAGCTGGATGCTCAACCGACTGAGCGACCCAGGCGTCCCAAGAAGTGAAGTTCTATGAAATCCTTGTGGAAATATCATTGAGAAAGCCTTTTGTGAATTTAATAGACAAAGACTTTAAGTTGGCTATTTTAAATACATTTTAAAAACCTAAAGAAAATGATATCTTTCTTTTTTTTAAGTTTATTTATTTATTTTGAGAGAAAGAGAGAAGTAGAGAGAGAGAGAGCACAAGCGGGGAGAGGCAGACAGAGAGTGAGAGAGAGAATCCCAAGCAGGCTCCACTCAGCACAGAGCCTGACATTGGCTTGATCTCATGAAGTGAGCTGAAATCAAGAGTCCGACACAGACTAAGCCAGCTAGGTGCCCCCAACACATGCAAATTTTTGCATCAAGATATACTTCCTTAAACCTTACAGTTTTCTGTTTTCTTTGGACATGCCGTATTATTCATGAGAAATCTGAAAACTTTGCTACATTATTTTCTTATAGCTAAATTGTTTTTGCTAACTAAATGGTTATGACATTTTTTCCACACTATCTTTACAGTTCAAACATTATTGAGAAAAATCAAATAAAACCTGAATAAAAAAGAGATCTATCTTTTCATGTTTTGAAAGAAATTAATGATATTAAATGATTTCAAAGATATTAAATGATATCACTTTTCTCCAGAATTATCTATTTGATCAAATTCTTAGTGTTATTTTTTAGTGGAACATAATAGTATTATATGAAGAATTATAGAAGTATATATTATATTTACATATGTATATGTAAGTATATACAGACATCATATATAACTAAAACTCGAAGAAGGAAAAAGGTGGGGTGCTTATTCTGATATCAAGTCTTAATAAAAAACTACAAAAAATATCTTACAGTATCTTACACTCACAATGAGAGGAACAAAAGAATAATAGAAGAGCGATCCCCCAGAATTAGATTCATTTCATAAAGACACCTGATTTACGACAAAGATTGGACTGCACAAGGGTATGAAAAGGATTAGATTTTCAATGAAAATACTGGGATGATGGCTATCCACTTGGAAGAAATTGAAACTTGATTCATATCTCCCACTATATACAAAAATCAATTCCATTGTTAAAGGCAAAACCACTAAGCTTTTAAAATATGAATGAAGAATATATCCATGATCTTGTGGTAGGAAAAAGCTTTCTTAAACAGAACATATAAAGCATTAATCATAAAGGAGAAGACTAATAAATTTGAAAATTGACAAACTGGCTATGGGAAAGTTGAGAATTTCTGTTTACTAAATATTATTTATTATGTGGGTAAAAATGCAGAACGTGTAGTAGGAGAAAATATTTGCAACATATATAACTGTCAAAGAAATTTCTTTTTAAAATTTTTAAATGTTTATTTATTTTTAAGATGGAGAGAGCATGTGAGTGGGGAAGAAACAGAAGGAAAGGGAGAGAGAGAGAATCCCAACATGGGCTCTCACGAACCCTGAGATCATGACTGAGCCAAAATCAAGGGTCAAACGCTTAACTGACTGAGCCACTTTGCCTCACCATCAAAGAGCTTTTGGTTTAGAATTCCTACAAATTAATGAGAAGAAAACTGATAAATGAGTAGAGAAACATTGGGATGCACATATCTTTTCAAATTAGCATCATCATTTTCTTTGGGTAAATACACAGTAGTGAAATTATTGGTTCATATGGTATTTCTATTTTTAATTATTTGAGGAAACTCTATGTTTTCCATAGTTTTCCATAGTGGTGGCGCTCATTTACATTCCCACCAGCAGTGCATGAGGGCTCTCTTTTCTCTATATCGTCATCAACATTTGTTATTTCTTGTCTTTTCTACTCTAATGATTCTAACAGGTGTATGGTGATATGATTATTTTACTTTGCATTTTCCTGATGTTGAGCATCTTTTCATGCATCTGTAGGCCATCTTAATGCCTCTTTTGGAAAAATGTCCATTCAGGTCCTCTGCCCATTTTTAAATCCTTTTCTTCCTCTCCTTTTTCTCCTCCTCCTCCTCTTCCTTCTTCTTCTTCTTCTTCTGCTTCTGCTTCTCTTCTCTCTGTGTCTTATTTATCATTATTATTTTTGGTGTCAATTTCTTTAAGTTCATTACATATTTTGGATATTAATCCCTTTTTAGAAATATAATTTGCAAATATATTTTCCTTTAGGTTGCCTTTTTGCTTTGTTGATGGTTACTTTAACTGTGCAAAAGCTTTTGATTTTGATGTAGTCCCAAAAATTTATTTTTACTTCTGTTTTTCTTGCCTCAGAAGACATATCTAGAAAAATGTTGGTAGGGCCAATGTCCAAGAGATTACTATATATCCTTTTTTAAGGAGTTTTATAGTTTTCAGTTTCACACTAAAGTCTTTAATCTATTCTGAGTTTATTTTTGTGTATGAAATGTGGCCCAGTTTCATTCTTTTGCATGTGGCTGTCCAGTTTTCCCAGCATCATTTATTTAAGAAACTCTTTTTCCCCATTATATACTCTTGTATCCTTTGTCATAAATTAATTGACCATATAAGCATAGCTTTATTTCTGGGCTCACTATTGTGTCTATTTTTGTGCCAGTATCATACCATTTTGATTAGTGTAACTTTGTAGTGTATCTTGAAATATGGGATTATGATACCTATAGTTTTGTTCTTCTTAATATTTCCTTGGTGTTCAGTCTTTTGTACTTCCATACAAAATTTCAGATTATTTATTCTAGTTCTGCAATAAAATGCTTTTGGCATTTTGTTAGGGATTGCATTTAATCTGTAGATTATTTTGGGTAGAATGATCATTTTAACAATATTAATTATTCCAATTCATGAGCATAGTATATATTTCCATTTGTTTATTTCATCTTCAATTTCTTTCATCAGTGTTTTATAGTTTTCAGAATATCAGTCTTTCATGCAGTTGATTACATTTATTCTTATGTATTTTATTCTTTTTGGTAGAATTGTAAATGGGTTTGTTTTCTTAATTCCTCTTTCTGTTGTTTTGTTATTATTGTATAGAAACTCAATAGATTTATGTATATTCATTTTGTATCCTGAAACTTTACTGAATTGATTTACTAGTTTCAATAGTTTTTTTTTTTTTTTTTGGTGGAATCTTATAATTCTCTACATATGCTATGTCATTTGCAAGCAGTGACATTTTTACTTCTTGCCTATCAATGTGGATACCTTTTATTTTATTTTTTTCTTCTCTGGCTGCTATGGCTAGGATTTCTAGTACCATGTTAAATAAAAGTGGTGAGAGTGGACATCCTTCTCTTGTTCCTGATTTTAGGGGAAAAAAACTTTTGGTTTTTCACTATTGAGTATGATGTTAACCATAAGTTTGTCATATATGGTCTTTATTATGTTTAGATATGTTTCCTCTAAACCCACTTTGTTAGGAGTGGGTTTTATCATGAACAGATGCTGGTGATAAAATGGATGTCACAATGGAGGTAAAGATGAAAACACAATGATCCAAAATCTTTGGGATGAAGCAAAAGCAATTTTAAGGGGAAGTTTATAGTGATACATATCTACTTCAAGAAACAAGAAAAAAAATCTCAAAAAAAAAGAAAACCCCACACAATTTAATTTTACATCTGTAGGAACTACAATAAGAACAAACAAAGCCTCAAACCAGTAGAAGGAAGGACATAATAAAGATCAGATGAAATGAAATGAAATGAAAGAGAGAAAGAGAGAGAGAAAGAAAGAAAGAGAATAGAAAATGTCAATAAAACCAAGAGCTGGTGGTTCTTTTACAATATAAACCTTGATAAACCTTTAGCCAGGCTTATTAAGAGAAAAAAAGGAGAGAGGACTCAATAAATAAAATAGGAAATCAAAGAGTAACAATCAACATCATAGAAATTCAAAGGATATAAGAGACTACAAAGATTGGGGCTCCTGGGTGGCTCAGTGGGTTAAGCGTCTGACTTTGGCTCAGGTCATGATCTCACGGTTCCTGGGTTTGTGCCCCATGTCGGGCTCTGTGCTGACAGCTCAGAGCCTGGAGCCTGTTTCAGATTCTGTATCTCCCTCTCTCTGATCCTCCCCTGCTCATGCTGCTCTCTATCTCTCTCAGAAATAAATAAAACATTAAAAATTTTATTATAAAAAGAGATTACAAAGATTATATGGCAGCAAATTGGACAACCTTGAAGAAATAAATAAATTCCTAGAAATATAAAATTTTCTAAACTGAATCAAAAAGAAATTAAAAAATCCAAATAGATTGATTATTAAGAACAAAATTTAATTGGTAAATTAAAAAATCTCTCAACAAACATAATTCCAAGACCAGACAGGTTCACAGGTGAACTCTACCAAACATTTAAAGAAAAGTCAATACTTATTTTTCTCAAACTATTCCAAAAAATAGAAGAGGAAGGGAAGCTTCAAAATTCATTCTATAAGGCCAGAATTATCCTGATATCAAAACCAGACCAAAAAAAACTCTGAGAGAGAGAGAGAGAAGAGAAAAGGACTATAGGCCAATATCTCTGATGAACATAGATATAAAAATCTTCAAAAAGTATTAGCAAACCTCATTCAAAAATACACTAAAAAATCATTTACCATGATCAAGTGGGACTTATTCCTGGGATGAAAGAATGATTCAATATTTGCAAATCAATCATCATGATGCATCACATTAACAAAATGATATAAAAACCATATTATTATCTCAATAATGCAGAAATAATTCAAACTTGTTCTTCATGATCTTGACAGCTAACAGAAATACCGGTCAGATATTTGATAATGTATCCCTTAAATTAGATTTGTCTCAGGTTTTTCTAATTTGAGATTATGAGGCTTGGGGAGAAAGTTCACAGAGATAAAGTGCCATTTTCATTATCACATCATATCAAGGATACCTACTTATCAACATAATTTATTATGTAGGCTTATTATCCCTATAATATTTTTGGAATTTTTTTGTGTGGGATATTTGTCTCCTCATCCTTATTTATTTACTTATTTATTTATATCATTATAGATTAATTCAGATTTCAACTGAAGTCTTAGGTACCCATATTTAGTTCACTTTAGTTCTTTGTGATTTAATCAACCTCAGATTACTCCTCCAGCTTCATTTATTACCCACAGAGACACCCATTGGTCTGGACAGACTTAATTATTTTCAAATTGTTCTACATACATTTATTATGTGTTTATATTGACAAACCTCTACCAGAAATATTTTTCCTTGTTTTTTTTTTCATTTAGAAAAATTTTATTCATTCATTTTACAAGATGAAGTTCAAATGTGATTTCCTCTGTGAAACCTTCTGCAACTTTCCTGAATGTTTAGTCCTCAACTGCTATTTGCTCTGAAAACACTTTGCATATACCTCTTTTTATATCATTTATTGAATTTTACTGCAGTTATTGACTTATATGGCTTTATATCCCATTTAGTTGTGAGTTGTGGGAAACTAGACATTATTCTTCTATGCAACAGCCCTGTGCCTAGAAGTGTCTGAAAGCCAAAATTTTCATTAAATTTGTACAAAGAGGAAAACAACCCCAAATGGAGAGATGTTGTGAACTGTCTTGAAACACTTATATTTCTACCTCTGCTATATTCTTGTGAAGAATGTCTTTGGGTGGAAATCACTTTGTAGTACATTGTTTTCCTAATTAACCCTACTACTGTTGTATATAACCAACTCTTAATTATCTTCTTCATACTCTATTTCCTTACTTCTGAGAAATACAGACATGCTTAACTTAAAACAATATGTCTTCACCATGTAGTTTCCTGAGGGCTCTGTTTCATAGGACCCATTATAAATCTCTACTACCAGGATAATTGCAAACAAAACATGATGGTAACTTTATAAGATTTGGTCAAATCCTCTAAAAGAGCCTTCGGCTTAGGGTCGCTGGTTTCTTACTCTTCATTGCTAGTTTTCGCCTTCTGAAATGTCAACAGACTACTATTTGCTATTTTGTTTTGTGTATCTTTCACATAGTGTTAACTGGATGGCATCTCATTATTTAATAATTTTAGCTTCAATTTACAAAGGGGTAAATTGTTCCATGTTGCATTTCTCTGGTTTTGTGTAATTCATGGTAGAATGACCAAATGGAGTTCAAGAAATGTTAGTTTCTTTTTGAAAAGCTATTAGGGATTTCTAACACACTGAAGCTTTTTGGAAGTGGTAAGATGAATAGGAGGATATTGCTGGTTTCTATGTAAAGATTAAAGCTTATTGTTCATTCATTTGTTTGTTTGTTTTGCAAGGTAGAATTCAGTATGTTCACCTACATGGTTGTTGAATGTCTTGTGATGCATGCTCAGTGGGCAGCCTGGCAGGCCTATACACTAATTAGAAGAGTGAATTGGCCCACCTGTAGGTGACCCCCCCTTTTAATATGGACTTGCTTTATTTAAACTGTTTTTTAATTAGCTCCTATTTGGCACAGATGGCCAAAGAGACATTATAGAATTTTAAGTCAAGCTCTAGGTCTTTTGTGATTTGCAATGTATTTGGTCTTGAGAAGAGCTTTTCCCAGGATGTCTGCAGAGAAAATGCTTTTCTACTGAGCAGGGAATCATAGGCCATTAAGAGGGCACTGGGGGCTCTAGGCAGAGGTGGAAAAATCAACATGCTTTTTGTGGTAGAATGACTTTTCCATCAGATTTCTGATTGCCAGGAGCCAGCTGGGATGAGATTTAAAAAAGGATTTGCAGCTAAAAAATAGGATTGAATGCTGGTTTCCACACTTCTTGGCTGTGTAATTTAAGACTCTGTTTCTCAGCCTAGTTTTTCATTACTGCCCTAGTAAGGAGACTTTTTTGACATGTATTCCTAATTACTTTTCCATGAAATGTTAATAATTCCAGAAATACTGTATATTTGTATACTATATGTATATTTATGCTTCATACATAAAATGAGTAAGCAGAAGACTCATTCTATTCAAAACAGAGTTAAGAATAACTATATACCATTTTTAAGTTATGAGAAAATTTTAAAATTGAGAAGTTAGCATTTTACTAAGTATGTTGAGTAACTTTTAATGAAATTTATTTATTTATATAAATTATAATGTATCAAATTACATATATAAATTAGCAATTTATATAAATACATAATAATAATAGCAATGTAATCAAATTTTAGAAAAATCATTGAAAACAATTACTTTTCCAGGAAGAGTAAAACAATAAAAAAAAACTCCTAAAATTATTTTTTAGTGAACATAACTCTTGAGATTAAAAAAAGAACTTTTAGACCTTTTAGAAATTTTAGAACTTTTAGCTGCTAGATATTCATTCAAATATTATCAACATTTTTCTTTCCAGTACTGGGCAAAATAATGTTTCATTGAATAACATTTGTAAAATTAAATAATGAAATATACACAGTTATTTATTTTCAAAGTCCATGTCACACACAAAACCTTTATTCCTTGTGAGGAGTAAATACCATTCACAAGGCAGCCAATGGCAGACAATAGACATGTATAGGTCCTCGTGATATGACTTATGATTAAGAAAAATTAATCTAGAAAAAGTCCTCCAATCACAGCCATCTATTTTTGATCTTATATACATTTGTGTATATAAAGATACGTATATCTTTATATAAAGATGTGTATATAAAGATCTTTTGATCATATATATATATATTTATCTTACATACATTTTGGTCTTATATATATATTCTGTTCATATTTTGATCTTAAATACATTTTGTGCATGTTTTATGAACTTAATGTCATTGGTAATTGTGTGATCCCCAAGATAACTGAATGACAGAATGATATTTTGTCAGGTGTGGAGCCATTGTAATCACTAAAATATATTCCTCCTCCCAAGAACTAATTTTCATCCTCTTGGAGACATTATCACTCCCAGTGAGAATGCATAATCTTATTAAGATAAGGTCATTGATCTTGAGAGCTTTAGAATCTTGTTTTTAAAAATTTTATTATCATCAAACTCAGGTTTAAATGATGAAAGCATCTAATACACGCTTGGTTATGGGGTCCATTGTTAGTTCAAGCAATATTTTTTGGAATATTAACCACCTGACATACCTGATAATACATGCTAGGGATATGTAGGTGAATAACACATAGATGACACGTGGTTCCTACCCCTCAAAATTTACTGTTCAAATAAGTAGATAAGTATGTAGGAAGGTGATTTTAATACAATATGGCAAGTACAGTTGTAGTTGTGGGCAAAGAGGAGGGATATTAGTTTAGTTTTCCCATGGGTTAGGAAAACACGAAGGTGACAGATAAATTTCATATTAAAGGATGAATAGAGAATGAGCTTAGAAGAACCCCTTTGGTATATGGGGGCACAAAGAGAACAACTTAAGTGAAGGGGAAATGAGCAATGGTAACATGTGGCTATATAATTATGTGCCATTTGTAGAAGAAAAAACAATTCTAAGCATCTAAGAGTTAGGCTTAAAGAGACCATGTTATGGGGGAATGCCTGGGTTGCTCATTCGGTTAAACACATGGGAGTCTTGGTTTTGGTTCAGGTCATGATCTCATGTTTCATGAATTCAAGCCCCACATTAGGCTCCATGCTGACAGCTTAGTATTCTCTCTGTGCTGACTGGTTAGGCCCCTCTCTCTCTCTTCCTCTCTTTCTGCCCTTTCCCTACCTGTGCTCTCTCTCTCTCTCTATTTCTCTCAAAATAAATAAATAAATAATAAATTTTAAAAAGTAAAGAGACAGTGTTCTGGAGATGAAGTTAGAATATAGGTGGAGGAAAAGCCACCGACAGCAATCCATGTAATATTATAGAGCTTGGATTTTATTCTGTCCATTGGTGCTTCTTAATCTTTCTCACTGAAGTGCACCTAATGACAGAGACTACAATAATACTGCATTGATAGCAGGATTATTTAGCTATCAGTTAACTATTAGCCTAAAAATTCATATGAATTTTGGATTTTATTTCATTACATATCTACTTATTAATATAATAATCCTTTAAAAATTACCTCCAAAAATTTTGAATAAAATTGATTCTATAAAGATATTCCATGTTAATATTTTGAATTTCCCCTGGTACGTCTCTGTATGTGTGGTAATAGGCATGCCTGGGTTTGAGAAATAAGTATCACCTTAGGTTATAAGGACAATTTAAGGATAGTAGAAAAGTAATATCATATCCATATTTCTTCTTTAAATAGAATATTCATGGGCAGGAGATGAGGATGAATTTGAAGAAGAGTGGAAAACCATTAGGTGATTACTGTTAACAGCACAAATAAATGTTAAAGAAGTTAGGCTTCTCCTCTCCTATAGAAACTGGGAGATGGGAGTGCTATCTTCCTAGATGATTACGTTTTAAAAAAATGGCTCTTAGATCCTTGAGAAAAACATTCCTGGGTTGCAAAACTGGCAAGAAGTTTTTAAAAAGATATCATGTGAAAGAGACAGGGAAATAATTTACAATAGTAGATTTAAGTAAATGCTTTAAGAAATGGAAACTTGCTGGGACACCTGGGTGGCTTAGAGTCCTACTTCAGCTCAGGTCATGATCTCATGGTTCATGGGTTCAAGTCTGCATTGGGCTCTGTGTTAACAGCTCAGAGCCTGGAGCCTCCTTCAGATTCTGTGTCTCCCTCTCACTCTGCCCCTCCCCCATGCTGTGTTTCTCTATCTCTCTCAAAAAATAAATAAAACATTAAAAAATATAAAAAAGAAATGGAAAGTTGGGGGTGGAATGGGCTATAGTCAGAAAAAAAAAGCTGTCTAAAGTCTAGTCAGGCTAAGGGGAACATTTAGGGCCTCTTGATCCGTGCTAAAGATAACATTTTAAAGTTGATCTCCAACAATTTGTATGTAAAGTAGTAAGGAAAAGAAGAACAGAAAAGTCAACATATAAATAAATATAGGTGTATGACAAGCAAAGAGAAAAGATCAGTGATTCCATTGGCTTGAGCCCATTTATACGCTCTTTTGTTTTGAAAGATTTACTTGATCAGAAGCAACACTGTTTGGAATACTACCACAGTGGGTAATCAGGACCAACATTCAGCAAAATATCACACCCTGCAAGTCTGTGAATGGTGGTGTTGACAAAAACATTATGTACAGGGAAGGTTGATCCATATTTAAAGTATATATGTCTTTTTCAGTGAGGATGACTCTCTGCCTCCTCATAATGGAAAAGATCCAATATCATCAACTGCCACCTATTTACTGACTTATTTTTCCCCACACTAGAAAGTGGTATTATCAGAAGTTTAGGGTTGGTCTTTTCTGTTGGCAGAATAGATACTTAATATTAGTAGCGTTTGGTAAGAGAAATTTGGTAAGAGAATTTAGGTCAGATTTGGTAAGAGAAAGTCCAAGTTTTGAACACAAACATTGCTTCCATCTCTAAGATCAAGAGCACTTTCTACATGGGCTCATTTACCTTGTAATGAAGTGGCTGGGGGTAAGGAATGGCTAACCTATGTGCAAATTTTGTCCACTTTACTATTGAAAGTCTCCTTTGGCTAACATTCACATGGGACAAACGTATTTTTATAGTATTTTCACATTCTGTAAGACTCATCCATATATGTCTTTCCAGACTTTGTCACTGTCTTCCATCCCTGTTCCTTCCAAGTCTTTGATCATCCAACCAAACCATCAGAACTATTTATGGAACTCTCTATGAAGCTATAGGTATAAAATGAGTGAGGAGAATAAATGCAGCATGAATCATTGTTAAAGAAGTCTGAGCTACTTGCTCATACAACTTATATCTTTTTCTTAAAGTTTTTAAAAATGTTATTTATTTTTGAGAGACAGAGAGACATCAGAATGTGAGAAGAGGAGGGGCAGAGAGAGAGGGAGACACAGAATCTGAAGCAGCTTCCAGGCTCTGAGCTGTCAGTAGCCCAAGGCGGAGCTTGAACTCAAGAACCATGAGTTCATGACCTGAATTGAAGTTGGCCGCTCAACCAACTAAGGCACCCAGGTATCCCATCAATTTATTTCTTTTATACCTGTGTGAGCCCAGTCTCTCTCTTTTTTAAAAATATTTTTATTTATTTCTAGGAAAGAGAGAGAGACAGCGTGAGCAGGGGAGGGTCAGAGAGAGAGGAAGACACAGACTCTGAAATAGGCTCCAGGCTCTGAGCTGGCAGTCAGCACAGAGCCCGACGCTGGCCAAACCCACGAACCGCGAGATCATGACCTAACCGAAAGTCGGACACTTAACCGACTAAGCCACCCAGTCTCTTTTTAAACTCTTTCTCTTTGATTCTAAACTACTGTCAAACATCCTCAAGACTTGTTTGTGATAGGAAGCTCAGATTGCATAGTCAACTGATATTATGGTATTTTTTAAAAGGAAGAATAATCATCTTCAGAAGAAACGTAGAGTTGCTCCAGATTTATGGTTTTGGGGATTCTCCTATTTGAGCTTATAGAAGGCTCCATATAATGTCCTATTTACCAAAAATGTTTTAAGTGTAATTAGATCTATCCATTCAAAAGACCATAGTGGAAAAGTAGTTTTTTTCTGCGGCCTGGACTTGTTGCAGAACTTTCTTTTCCTCAAATTTGTCAAATTTACTGGTGATTCAGGAGATTAATCAAAGTAGCACACTTATCTGTGGTATCTGTTACCTCCCAAATACATAAAGACTGACTTTGTGTTGTACTATTTTTTCATGATAGATGGTGAGAAATGCAGCAACTCATTTTTCACTGTAGCAAGGATTCCATCCACATGCTTGTACCCCTAGAAATTTCAATGAAATCAAAGAATCCTGAATTTTTGTAGAATTATTCTCTGGGTTGCTTTAGATACTAAGGAATCTAAAGTATTTGCTACTCCCTGTTTATCAGTTTCAATCATCAATAGTGGACCAATGGGATATTTTGCAGAATGTTGAGATTGTCAACGTCTCTACAAATTGTCTCCTGCAGGCCTTGAGGTAAGAATGTGAAGGTGTATTCTTGGCCTTCTCTGGTAAAATAAAACTTCTTTTTTTGTCCTTATACATTGATATGGGAATATACACTAGGCAGATCAATAGCTGCATATTAGCTGTCAGAGACTATGCAGATTTACTCAAGTGAAGATATTTCACCTGGGAAAACAGCTTCAATTATATTCACTATCTGAGTAAGCTTGTGATATTCCAGTCATCCTCCAATATCTACCCAACAAATTTCTTCACAAACCAATGTTATGATTACGGTGAACATGTAATAGATATTATCCATCCCTGCGTCTTAACAAGTCTTCAGTGTTGGCAGTAATCTTTGAAATTCCTTTGGGGATGTAACATTGCTTCTGAATTACTATTTTGATAGGTATGCAAATTCCAGGGGCTTTCATTTTAGCCCTTCCTACTATGGACCTTACCTTATGTGTCAGAGTCAGTTTAGGTATTCTACCAGTTTCCAAGTATGTCTATTTTAATTATACAGTCAGGGACTGTTGAAAAAAAAAAAAAAGATGGTGAGTCTGTGTACTTATTAAGTCCACTATCATTCAGATTTTGGTCAAGACACCTTTTATTGGGGTGCCTGGGTGGCTCAGTTGGTTAAGCGTCCAACTTCGCTCAGTTCATGATCACACGGTTCATGGGTTCGAGCCCCATGTTGGGCTCTGTGCTGACAGCTAGCTCAGAGTCTGGAGCCTGCTTCAGATTCTGTGTCTCCCTCTCTCTCTGACCCTCCCCTGCTCACGCTGTTCCTCTCTCTCTCTCAGAAATAAACAAAACATTAAAAATAAAGACTCCTTTTATTACCTTACCACTATAAATCTCCATTTTGCCTCATGGGGCACAGTATCGTTTTGAGGCCCCAAGAAATTATTGACAGTTCACCATGTTTAGTAATCCCCAAAAAGTCTAGATGATTACTTTTTCCATATTCACCTAGAGGTTTTTCAGTTACATAGTTCAAAGTGTGTTCTTGTAGGCCTCCCATCTGTTTCATTTCTAGGAAAGCTATGTCACTGTCAGAGATCCCTGAATGCCAAAATTTTTTTATTACTGACATATCTCTGTTGAACTTGATGGCAAACATGCTCATCTTGTTTTTGGCAGTTAAGTGTTGTTGCTTGGTCTCCGTCACTCTGGAAATACTATTATCTTCAATGAAATGAGGAACCCATCTCAACTGCCATATCTTGCATTGTCATATCTGGTTAAATAAGAAGAGGAACCACAGAGATTTAAAAGGATAAGGACACTATACTTAGTAATGTAATTGACAGTGCATAATGAAGGGAGCATCTTCTAGGTTGTCTTGGTGGGTAGTTATATAGATCACACATTAATCCACTCCAAAACTCCCATCTCTCTAGGCTTTGAATTCATACTCATCATTCAAGGGGAGCACCAATATCTCATTCTCACTAAACGTAGCCATTAAATCCTTATTTCAGTCAACCAAGCAAGTAAGATATTTGCTTGATTTTGTGTTATATTCCATCCTCCCATGTATATTACCCAGAGTTCTGCTGAAAACTATTAGCACAATCTTGTAATCATTTGGAGTATAAACTATTTCTTCTTGGGTAATACCATGTAACTGATACCTAGAGCATACCCTTACAAGACATCTGCCCCAGGTGAAGTTACCAGTTTTCATGCAAAGGAAGAGTAGTCTACTCAGACACAGGAATGCAAGCTACTTCCATTAACAAGGGACTTTCATTGTGTCTCAGAGGTCCAAGATGTTCAGTTTCATTTGTGTTCACTAACACAGAAATCCTCATTCAAAGTTTTAAGGGCCTATTATTTTCAATCAGTGTTCCTATATTCACATGTACAATTTGGGAAGAATGTGAATTTAATGATGCTCTAATACTTCAACCTGCACAACTAAATTTAGATTTTAGTTTTTCAATAATATCAATTCATAAGAGAGATCTTTTGCTATTGTTGTTGTTTCCCTGTAAGCATTCAAATATACTTGGGACTCAGGAGATTCTGCTCCATACTACAGTCCTTTTAGTTACCATTATTGCAGCTAAGTTCAGCAGCCATATGAACTTCCAAGGCACCGAAATTGGAACTTCATCATAAACAAGTACAGTGGTACCATGACTAACTGTGATGCCACTGCATGCCATGCATCATCAGTATATATTTTTCCATTGGCAAGTAGTTCAGCACCATATTCAAATCTAAGGAAAGGACTAAACATGTCCCCAAATCTCATCTTTGAATGTCTGTCTCCTGGGACTACTTCTGGTATTAATTCTGCATCAGTCAGGGTTCAGTCAGGACAAATGACACCAGTAATTTGGAGAGAGAAAATTCAATACGAAGAATAATTAACTAATACATTTAATTAAAGGTATTAACAGAGAACTTCAAGTATAGTATAGTGTAGTGTAGTGTAGTATAGTATAGTATAGTATAGTATAGTATAGTATAGTAGTAGCAAAAACAAAAACGTAGCCACTTCTGCTAAGGCTTAGGGACAGCAAACTAAGAACTCAGCAGGTTTATCTCACTCCAGGACTAAGAATCTAGTCCTTTTGGGCTGAGGTGGCTGCAATGGAAAATGTAGCTGCCTGGTTGTAAGAAATTTGCCAAAGGTTGAAATTCAGAAACGGTCTAGAAGAGTGGTCTGCCAAGTGGCTAGAAAAGACTTGCTAGAAGTCGTTGGGTTAAGTCGTGCTGGAAGAGGTCATCAAGAGGATGTAATAGCTGGTTGACCTGAAACCTGGAATCAGGCAATAGAAGACTCCTCACTCTATCCCGTCTTTGAAATTTATGTTCTGCCCACCATTCCCACAGTGGGAGCTGTTCTGAGATCATAGCCTTGAGAGATTAAGGTGTTGTTGAGACCATCCATATGGTATACATGACTAAACCCAGATAAAGCCTTTATGCAAACTTTTAAGATTCTGGTAGACAGGTACAAAAATCTATTTGTCTTGTAGGTGCTCAAGATAAGACTCCTATGTATGTTCCCTTACCTGTTAAACCTGCTGCCTACCAATCTGGAGGGGCTTCCTCTTTCTTCCATCTCTCCATGCCCTCCATGTACAGGGACCTGTTTGTGAACCAACAAAATGTCACAAAGGAATATCCAGGTAGGTGGTTGGAGAGTGCAAGACATAGTTCTGTGATGGATATGATGAGTAATACTGAACACACACACACACACACACACACACACACACACACAGCAATTTGCTGGTGACAAAACAAAAACTGCACACTGGAATTCAGGAATGAAAACCCTTTCTTCTACTACCGCTTTGCAATGTCCCTCCATTATCCTCTACTAACAGTAAGCTGGCTGACAAAGGAGAGAGGTTTACAGAGTCCTGATCCAGTATCATAAAGCAAGAGAAGGGTAGATTTGGAGTTGAGGTGACTGAACTATAACTATTGCAGAGAAGACGACAAGTACAGTTTTGGGCATTGAGACTGAGGTACCTTTAAGACACTGAGGTAGATGACTAGAAAATGTTTAGGTATGGTGTTTCAGAAATATTTTGGTGTTTTAACATAGACGTAATTGTTATCCATATGAATGAGATGCTAGAGGAGAGCATGTAGAGTGAATGCTAGTGGGCTAAAACAAGAGTTAAAGCAAACACCATTATTTGATAGGTGGTCAGAGAAGATGAGAAGCCCACAAAAGAGATCTAGAAAATGTCAGATTAGGGCAATAAGTTCATAGGAGCCTAAAAAGTAAGTGTTTATATAAGGCACCTGGGTAGCTCATGCGGTTGAACATCCCATTCTTGATTTTGGCTCAGGTCATGATCCCAGGGTTATGGTATAGAATCCCATGTAGGGCTCCATGCTGAGTGTGGAGCCTGCTTGAGACTCTCTGTCTCTGTCTCCCTCTCTGTTTCTGTTTCCCTCTGCTCTCTCCCTTATTCTCATTCTCTCTCTCTTAAAAAAAAAAGTAAACGTTGATAAAGGAGAGATAGATCACCAAAGTAAAATCAACTAGCAAGAAAAGACATGAATAAAGGCAATATATATTCCTGATTTAAAACAGACTGACATAAGATAAATCCAAGTTTTTTTTTAATTTGAAGAGATGATTATTTTGAGAAGTTTGAAAAGAAAAAGACACACATGAAGCAGCAAGCTGGGGACAAATGAATGATCAAATGATATAATCTAATTTTTGCATAAGAAGAGTTTGAACATTTTTTAGCCCTGCATGTGTCCTTTGCTTGGCTCACATTATGTTGTTTAAAAAAATGTGACTTTGAATATCTCTGAAGGGGAGACATGAGTTCCCTATTATCTTTTATGCATCTTGTAACATTTATTTACATTACCTGCCTTTCTCCTGCGGGCATTTTAGAATACTGACATTTGTAATGCATGTTTCTTAAATTTGAATTAATGGAGATTATTAGTTATACTTCTAGAAAATCAATTTATAGTATAATGGATATGAAAAACATGAGAACTAAAAAGCAACTTTGAAATAGTTGACTTTCATGCCTTCATTTAATAGTTGTGTCTTAAAACCAGTGTTCTAAGAACAACAAAGATAAATGACTTCTTTAAGATAATTTGGCCAATTAATGGCAGATATATGGTTACAGCTGAGGCTCTTATCCACTACACCGTTAGGAATACCGCCACAGTCTACATGGTCCCTTCTATTCCCATCCTGACACTGTCCTTAGTATCTGGTTTCAAAACAAAACAAAACAAAATAACAACAGTAGGTCAAAGAGAAAGCTTATAGGAAATAAAACCCTGCCCTTCAGGAATTGGCTAGAATGTAATTTCACTGTTTTTCTTTTCAACCAAGAGATTTTTCCTATGTTTTATCTAACAGGTTAAAGCTCTGACTTGGAGTTTGCTAGCCCTGGGTTTTAAAGTCAATGGTATTGCTGATTTCCACCATACTTTAGAAAATTTCTTGGTATACATCTTCTTTGAGCCACTGAAATGGTGCAGTTAGTAGAAACAGCATCCTTTAATCAATGAAATTGCCCCTCATCTTTCACTAACAGAGGTAAGGTAAGAATGAATGAGATAATCTTGGCACATTGCATTGAGATTTTTAAATGCTGCAGTAGAAAGCAAAATATCAGTAATCTCAATTTTCCTCTTCTATTTCCAAGGAATGCATAAGTTTTCAGTGTTTCAGTACATAGGAAACCAAGGAAATGAATAGCAACTACAGAAAACTGAGGAGAAGACTTAAGTTGCTTTTGTAATAATTTTCAGGAAGACAAGAAGGAAGTGAAAATACCTGTTACCAATGGCGAATGACTGCTTTTTCTGCCAAGTCTTACTGAGATCCAACTTTCCCCTTTACATGCCTCATTTTTCGTATGTAATATAGGGACACTAGAGCATGGTAGTTAAGAATAGATTTCTATAGAAAGACAGATTTGGGCATAATAGCAAGGTGAAATGTATTTTACCTCTTGCTATCAGTGAAAACTTGAGTGACAATTTCCCTAAGGCTTGGTTTCCATCATTATCAAACAGAAATAAAATAATTCCTAATTTATGAAACCAGTGTAAGAAATCAATGAAAAATGCATATTAGGTTAGCAAAGTGCCTGGTACTTCATAAGCATTTAACGAAAGTTAGTTATTATTTACTATTATTACTGTTACTACTACGAGTAATAATGATACAAGTAATAGTGAAAATAACAATGTAGTCCTTATTATGTCACCATTCTGTATAAAACTCTTCAATGACTTCATTCTGCTCATGAAAGAAACTTAAAATTTAATAGTGTGTATTCAGGGTCATGGGATTAGTCACAGACAGAACACAACACATACAGATACAGACACACATACAGAAACACACTTTATACCAGATCTACGTTGGCTTGCTCATCCTTCCCAGCACATCAAGTTGTTTTGTACCTCTGTGGTAGTTGTTTCTACTATTTTTTCCACTTACTAAGAAAGCCCTATCTCTGTTGTTATTTTAATGAAACCCCAGTTTTCCATCAAAGCACCTTTTATAGAAAGCATTTCTAGTCTCTAAAATAATAGCCTTCTTCTTCATTCTTACATGGGTCCATTGTTTGGAAGTTTGCTTTATCCATTAAATTTCAAGCCTTTAGGACCATGACCTGTACCATCTTTATCTGCACATCACACAACATTGGGGTGACACTTAGAATCTGTGAAAAGAGCAAGTAGATTTTCTCTTTGGATCAAGAGGGCAGTCCATCTCTGCCTCACTGGCTGTTTACTGCCCCTTTGATTGTTTTCTTAGTTGACAGTGTGGCTGGTTATCTCTCCCACCTGATTGTAGTTTGGCAGTGGATGTGATACTGTGTGATTTATGACCATGCTCTGAGGACAAAGAACATTTGTCCTTGAGAAGGGGAGGAGAGATGCAGCATCATATGAAAGCTTTCAAGGCTTGCAAAGCAGACTTCATGTTTTAATCTGGAAATTTATTAGCCACGTGATACTGAATATGTTCCTTAGCCTTCCTGAGCCTCTGAATCTCTCCCTGGCAAGAAAGAATAGTTATTTTTACATCACAGAATTCAGTAAAAGATTGAATGAGATAAAATGTGAAGCAATTTGTGCAAATCTTGGCACTCAACACATTATACTCAATGCAAAGTACTTTTCCCCTCTTTCCTCCTGAGAGGTATCAGGATATAATTTATCACTGCAAGAATAGATTCTTATCCATCTTATAGATAAGATATTCAAAACATGGAGTGTTTTTAAGAATATGGGTCACTTGATAATTGAAAAGGACCAAGTGTACAGATGATAAACTAGAATTGATAGTGAACACAGTGTTCATAAGGCATAAAAATAGCATTGAACAAGTGCTCATTAATCTCTTAATAATGTCAGTCACAGAATCAGAGGTGAGTAAGATTAAGGTGTCAACCTTGTGATATGGTTCTTTTAACTTCTAAGTTCTTGGATTTCAAGTGACACAAAATCAATTGAAGTCTGACAGCTGTTTGGTAAGCTATGTAAAATGAATTTGGTGAGTCAGCTGACTCCTAAAGGCTAATGTCTTCAAAGTAGCGGATATGTCTGATAGCTCTGATTTGTCACCAGTTATTGTGAGCTATTTTAGCAATTTGGCTAAAAAAAGATAGGGGAGATTCTATTACTGAGTAACACTGGTCTGAGAAGATTTTTCTTCTCTCAACAAAAATATAAAAGCATTGAATTATAAACTGCATTAAATATTAATAAGGTACACAGTTATATTACAAACAAGTATAACAGTATACCCTGATCTTTTTCGGTTATATCCTTTCTGTTAGTCTACATTAGGCATCTGCAATACAATTCTATTGTATCTCTTCCCAGAAACATGCCTTCTTAGTTTTCATAGTCTTCTTGAGTCCTGCTGCGGATCAAATCATAGCTGGACAATTTCTCAGCCTTTCTAATCCATTCTAATTAAAGCAACAATTATCATTTCCCTAAATTATTTTAATCAGATTACTCCCTGCACAGGAAACCATTGTAGCTCTTAATTAGCTCTTGAATCAAACTCTTCAGCATCTGCCCCAAGGCCATCAACTCCTGTTGCTCATTTTACTGGTTTTATTCCATGGTGCACATATTCAGATAGAATAAACCTTCTTTTCATCTAAACACACCTAGTCACTTCTGTCTCTGAGTTTACAGGCTTCTTTTTGTCCCTTTTGAGAATGTACTCTTTTACATTACACTAAGTTGTGTGGCCCTCCTCCTTCAAGATTTTTCCTCCAAATTCCCTTCTCTGATGAACTCTAACTTGTCTGGTTATCTAGATTCTGTTAAATCCTTTCACTTCAGCATTTCATTAGCTTTTTGGGATTGAGTTTTATAGGGTTGAGAACTTAGCTTAAAAAATTAAACATTCAATACATTTTAGCTATAATGTGTAAACATATAAATTCATGTATAAACATATACATAAAATGTATAATTCTATTATATATAGTAATGCATAGTATAAAGCATAATATAATAAAGTAGTTTGTATTAAATATTATAACATGATAAATACATAGTATTTATATAAATATATACATCTATCCCAGGCTTTCTGTCTTTAAGCACTTTAGACATATATTTACAAAATGAACACAGCTCTAAAAGGCAGATTCTTTTCTTGTAGTCATTCTACTGATAATAAAAATGAAGCATGGAGAGGTAAAATAACATGCCCGAAGTAATTGGCTGGTAAAGATCGAGACTGAGTGGATTCTGAAGCAGCCCATCTGGCTTCAGATATGTACTGCTCATCACCAAACTCTAAGATAGCTGCATTAGCTTACATTCATGCATGGGTTTTCTCTGTTGGAGGTTTAATGTCTTAGTTATATTTGCTCATTTAACTCCCATATATGACTGACAGAACCCAGAGGTCAGAAACTTTACAGATTAGTCACATATCTAGAAATATGCTTTCCACAGAGTAGAATCTCATAACATTGCTGCCTACCCCACTAGCTAATATTTCAGGAGGGTTTGTTTTTTCTCATGAAATGTTGGACTAGTGTTTAATTTTTTAAGTAGGTTTATTCCAAGTTTAAGACAGCCAGAAAGTTGGAGCTCTATAAAACTCCGAAGGAGATGTTTTATTCATTGACTGAACACTGCATGTTGAACATTGGGCCAATCCCTGGAAATACAACTGGGAATTTGATGAAATAGCTATCCCATTGGAAGAGATGGATCTTAAAACCAAAAAGGCAAATATTTAAATTTTTGCTATGAAAATATACTCATTTATAATACTAATTGTACTTTTATTATACTACTCATAAGTACTCTTAAGTAGACCTACAGGGAATTATGAGACTGTGTGATAAAATGATTTGGTTTAGTTTGGGGGAATCAGAAAAGTGTAATTTGAGAAGG
Source organism: Hyaena hyaena (assembly GCF_003009895.1). Taxonomy (NCBI): domain Eukaryota; kingdom Metazoa; phylum Chordata; class Mammalia; order Carnivora; family Hyaenidae; genus Hyaena; species Hyaena hyaena. The sequence continues at coordinate 180,857 of NW_024082115.1, read as the reverse complement.
CCACATTTAAGGCTCCAGGGATCATTGGAAGTTGACCAGGTAGGTGTGGAGTAGAATTATGGACAAAAGAACAGCATACAAGATGGGTTCTAAGAGGATTAGGGACTGGCAACTGAAAAGCTAAAAAAGGAAGCCAGAATGGCTGTATTGCTGTGACTAACAGGAATACAGAATGGGATGAGACCGGAGAGCTGGAATGGGGCCAGAAGACAGTATATGAACCATGGGGGCATCTGTGTTTTGCACCTTACAACCCTTTCGCTGTGTCTTTGTCTTTTCTCACAGGATAGCTCTCTCAGCCCCCAGGGCTTTCCATATCCTCTCTCTAACAGCTCTTGTGAAATGACAAACTTTTCAGTAGTGACTGAGGAGGCTTAAAGTGTAATACTGTCCATGGTCCTTGTATTACAAGAAGCAGAACCTATCTTTTGTCCCAGACAAACAAATGAAGGTATAATCACTGTCTTTTACTCATTGACCATTTAGATACACGGGCAGTAGAGTAGTTATTTTGGAAGTAGTAAGACTGACGTCATACCAGTAGGCAGCTACCTACCTGCCCTTCTAAGCTTGGTAATTAGAAGAAAAGAATTTTCTCTCTCTCTAGTTCTTGTCCTTTCGGTGTTTCATCGTTGCCCGTCATTTGAGGGTGAAGGGCCTGGGGGATAAGAAGGATGTGCGTGTGGCATGTAAGAAGACAAGTAAAGAATTGTTAATTTTGTGTGTATGTGTGCATGTGCATTAAGGAAAAAGGTGATTCTGTTCCAATAAATTTGGTATGTAATTCTTTAACTGGGTGGTCAGTCATTCTCTCCCATAAATAAGTCAAAAATGTACAAAAATAATCCTGCATTTTTTCTATGGTTTTTCATTTAAAGAAAACACATTATCTAGATCTTTCTTCACATATCATGAATCATGTGGTGCTTGAATCTGCCACTTCAAGCCTTGATTAATAATATGCCTAATTGCTTTCCTTTTCCTTCTCACAGCTCGCAGATGCAGTGTTGTAGATGTGACTGAACCACATTGACGGTATTTATGCTGCAAACAAATGGTGTTACAGTCTGTGGATTTCTCCTCTTTGATCCAAATACCCTAAAGATAAAGCACAATTCTGAAAATTTATCTGTGTTTCTACTCTAGTCTCTGCTGCCTTCTTAATTTTTATACAAGCACATTTGGGATTTGAGCCCATCTAAAGGTGCACTTGAGGATTGTAGCTCATTTCTGTATAGTTCGCATGATGAGGAGCTTAGAAAATCAAAGCTTTGAGAGAGATATTTGGGACATGCACTGCTTGCTTTGAGAAGAACAGTCATTAATATTGTTGTTCTTCATGCTTTTTGGTCTTGTAAGGAGTGTAGCTACACATTTGGAGTACACGTTAATACATCAGATTTTAAAATACCCATTTGGAGGTTTTGCTGCTCCTAAACAATTTTATTTTTTACTTTTGCTAGTGTTTGCCTTCGCTAGCTTGGGATATAAGTACTATGTCTTCATTAGTTCATGCCCATTTGCTATTCAGTTCAGTGGCCTCTGGGATTGGAGCATGTGGAAGAAGGATTCTCTCACAAGGTACACAGTATGAGGAAGAGGCAGATTCTCTGATATCCGAGGTGAAGTCATGCTCTTCACAGGTAACACCTGCTGGGGGAAATGTTTTCTGAGGGAGATTTCAGTTGCACAAGTCCTATTAACCTGAACTGACATGGAGCAGATGGGGAGAGAAACAATGAACAATGAAAGTTAACTTTCAAGGATGGTGTTTGCTGAGCAAAGTTTTACTTGGGGATGAGGAATGTTTAGTAGCATCAGGGAAATAAAAAAAATAATGGATTTTGGATTTTGAGGGTAATTCAGGGTATTTTTTATCATTTTAAAATTTAAATCATTTATTAAAGTATTCATTTGATAATGTATTAAATTATGTGCCGGGTGGCTCAGTTTGGTTAAGCATCTGACTTGGGTCAGCTCATGATCTCACAGTTCATGGATTCGAACCCTGCATCACGCTCTGTATAACAGTTCAGAGCTTGGAGCCTGCTTCAGATTCTGTATCTCCCTCTCTCTGCCCCTCCCTCACTCACATCCTGTGTCTCTCTTTCTCTCTCAAAAATAAATAAACATTAAAAATTTTATTTAAAAATAAATAAATCATATGCTGGAAAAATTAAAAACATAAATAGCCAGATTCTTTTTTTTAAAGTTCATTTATTTATCTTTCATTTATTTATCTTGAGACAGAGAGACAGCAGGGGACGGGCAGAGAGAGAGGGAGAGAGGATTCGAAGCAGGCTCTGTGCTGACGGCAGAGAGCCCGATGTGGGACCAAACTCATGAACTGTGAGACCATGACCTGAGCTGAAGTCAGACACTCATCCCACTGAGCCCCTCAAGTGCCCCAAATAGCCAGCTTTTTGAAACTCCTTCCCTCCCATTCCTTCCTCCCTGTCCTCTCTGGTCTCTGTTTTTACCAAAGTTATAACATATACTCTTTAAGGTGTAAACTTTTTTCCTTATAAATTAATAGTTGTCTCATTTTCATATAAAATGAGTTCTATTTATCATTAATTCTATCCCAAATCCTGTCAGTTGTCTAAATCTCAATATATTTAGAGGATGTAAAATTTTGCAGTTTCAAGTTTTTGAAGATCCCTCTCTGAGCTTTCTAATCTGGTTGCCCTGACACTGGGAGTGTGGAGGGTCTTCTGAGAACTTCTTTATCCCAGGCCTTCTCTTCACCTTTATTCTGCTAAAAACCCCATTTGTTGCATTCCATGTGTTCCTTCACTTGTTTGGAGCACAACCTCTATTAGCTGTGAAGAAAAGGGGTGATGTGAGTTAACTTTTTCAAGAGCTAGTCTGTCTAAAATATTTTTATTTCATTTTCAGCTATATAAAATTCAATATTAGATATAATTTTCCTTTTGTAGACTTTATTGTTTTCATTTATTTTTCATAAATTTTGCATTTGGGTATCTGATATTTTGCATAGAAGTAATAATAATAGCCCACCTCACAGGTTGTTGTGAGGACTTAATGAATTACCCCGAGTTGAGCACTAAGTACCTGGCATATATTATTAAGCTCTTCATAAGTCTTAACCTTTTGAATTCAGTTATGTGAAATTCTGTTGAATGATGCATGGGGGAGGTTTTTTCTCATTTCTTATCTTTTTTCTCTCTGTCTGGAACTCCTATTATTCCTGAACAGGACCTCTAAATTTCTTACCTTTTCTCTATTATTTTTTGCCTTTGTCTCTTTATTGAAACTTCTAGGGTATTTTCTTACCTTTGAACCTTTGCCTTTCAAGTTGTCTCTGGAATTTTTCATTTTCAATACTGTATCTTAATTTCCAGTACAGTGTGTGTGTGTGTGTGTGTGTGTGTGTGTGTGTTTTATAGCATTCTTGGTTCATGGATGCCATATCCTAATTTTCTGGGTGATCTTAATTGTGATTTTATTTTGAATGTTTTGTTTCTTATGAACATTCTACTTTTCTTCCAAATTCACACTTATCTTTGTTTGTTTGTTCTGGATTCTCTAAGTTAGAGATTTTCCCAGGTATCCATTGAGTCTTAATTGTCTGCTCTTAATTAGAGGTCCATGTCCTCTAACTATTGGGTACAAACCTTCAACTATCTCATGGGCATCTTAACAATAGCCCCTTCCTTCAAAACCTGCTTTCTCCTTCAGTCTTCTGAGTTTCAGTAAATGACACCATTGCCTACCCAGCTGCTCGAGCTAAAACTTTAGACACTATCTTAGGTTTCTTCTTTTATTATCATGGACATATAATGTAGATGAGATTACCTCTACATTCTTCATTTATTATCATACACATATAATGTAATGAGGTTACAAAAACATATACCTGAGGGATACTTCTCAGCATGCTCAAGTCACAGTAGACTTCTTTTAGATCCTTCAAATTTTCAAGCTTGTTTCCCTTAAGAATAGTTGTCCTTGGGGCGGCTGGGTGGCTCAGTCGGTTAAGCATCTGACTTTGGCTCAGGTCATGATCTCATGGTTTGTGGGTTCATGCTCCGCTTCGGACTCTGTGCGGACAACCAGCTCAGAGCCTGGAGCCTGTTTCAGAGTCTGTATTTCCCTCTCTTTATGACCCTCCCCTGCTCATGCTGTCTCTCTCTCTCTCAGAAATAAATAAAACATTAAAAAATTTTTTTTAAAAAAAGATAGTTATCCTTTTGCTGGAATGGTGTTCTGGATTTCTGCATAACTTGCTCCCTTTTATATTCAGTCCTCAGCTAATTACATTATCTTCAGAGAAGCCTTTCTTGGTGTTGCAAGTAAATTAACAACCTGCTGATTCTCTATCATATCCATCTATATAAATTCTGTATCAAGTATCACTATCTAGTATTTCTTATGTTTCCATTATTTGTTTCCATGTGTATTTTTGTTTATTGTTTATCTCTTATCAATTAATGTAAGCTCCATGAGTGCAGGTACCTTGTCTGCACACAACTATATTCCCAGTGCACACAGTGGATAATATTTGTCAAATACACTGTACTATGTGATACAAAATTGGGTATTGAAGGCCCTGGTTACAGTGGACTGAGTGAAAAAGCTATTTTACTTTCCCCCAATTCTTTGCAAACCTATCCAATAAACTTCTCCTTTCTCCTTATGGATTAAATTTCCCTCAAGTTTAATAGCTTTTCCCTTTGCTTTCATGAACCAAAACTTTAGACTGATTTTATATACAAAAACTCTAGATATGTCTGGCTGGCTTAGTCGGTAGAGCATGTGACTCCTGATCTCAGGGTTGTGAGTTTAAGCCCCACATTGGGCATAGAGCTTACTTAAAAACACAAACCCAAAACTTTAGACTGTCATCTAATGGAAAACTCTTCTGTCCTAGGGCTTGGTACATTCTTAGAGTTCTGTAGTAGGAAAAGGCAAGGAGAGAAACTTGGTGGACTGCTCATAATTTCCCCACATGGCTCTTTCCTCCTCATCCCTAACTCACTAAGATTTTTCTGTCTTCTCTAGAGAATGGTGACTGCATAGCATGCTATCTAAACTGGGACACTTTTGTGAGGCAGGGTGCAATGTTATTGAAAGAGGCCGAAGGGTGCCTGGGTGGCTCATTTGGTTAAGCGTCCAACTTTTGCTCATGTCGTTATGGCTCAGTGCTGACAGCTCGGAGCCTTGAGCCCACTTCGGATACTGTCTCTCCCTCTCTTTCTGCCCTTCCCCCACTAACCTTGTCTCTCTCTCCTTCAAAAATAAATAAACATTAAAAAAAAAAAAAAAAGAGGGTTACGTCACAAGTATGAAGTGGGCCTAGCCCTAGCACACCAGGACAGGGAATCTGGTTGTCTTATTCCAGGCCCAGGCATAGAGGGGATCCAGGAAGGGAGGGGAAAAAGACAGAAAAAATGTCAACTAGTGAGGTAGAATTAGTAGTTGACAATAGAGCTTTCAGTGTGGTAGATGCACACTTGCCAGATTTCTCTTGCGTGGAACATCGTCGAGGACTTCTCAGAGCACCACTGTGCCCTTCTCCCACCAGAAGCCCAGGGAACTCTCTGAAGTTTATGATACAAGTGGGCCTCCTCTGGCTGTTAACCATGACCTCTACCTTGGAATCTGCATTCTCAGCTTCACCTCTAGCCTCCTTCTGTGGAGCTCACGCCACCCCACACAGAAAGCTCTCCTAGGTAGGTGTACTGTTCAAGATGGATCACTGTCCTCTCCAACTCTGCACCATCCACATCTGGTACCCTGGGCTCTGCCATCAGTTAATGGGCACCTTGTTCTTCTATAGTCTCCTTTCCTTTTTCTGCCCACTCCAGCCAATCTCTTATTACCTTTTAGGCTTCTTCAGGGACAACTTGTGTACCAACAGATGTCTCCATAACCCTCAGAAACATGTGTCAGGCTCATAAGTATTTCTTTGAAGGTTCTTCTTGAGGTTTGCTATAGACAAGCAATCCTCTCTCTGCCACAGCCCTCCACAAACTCTCTGTAAAGAAGTCTTTGCTACAGTTCACTTTAACTTTCTGAAGTCTCTTTTATCTCCCCTTATTTAGTTTAGGGGCTGGCAATGGGCTATTAATACTGACAGAATCTGTTCCACAATCTGACTCTAGAAAGGTCTAGTACCCTAAAATAAGGTACTATTTGATACCTTTGAGAATGTTCTTCACCTTTTGATCCTCAAGCTAAACTCTAAGACAGTGAGAAAAAGTCACATGTAACACTGTTACGCTAATTTTAATTAAAGACTTTTTATGTACTGTGTATTTTGCATGTAATTTCTCATTTAGCCTGCACAATAATTCCATTGAAGTAAGAGCCCTCTCCATTTTACAGATGAAAAAACTGAGGCCAAGATATATTAAATAATGAAAACTAGACAAATAACAGTCACACAAATAATGTTAAGCCAGCCTGAATTTGAACCCAGGAAGTCGACTTTCAGAGACTATAGTATTAATCACAACACTATCCTGCCCAATGAGGGATAGGTAGAGTAAATGAGAAGCTGTCTGTTTCTTTCACACCTTTGTCTCTTCTGAATCTCTCTCTTTTTAAAATTTTTTTAATGTTTTATTTATTTCTGAGAGAGGGAGAGAGAGAGAGAGATTGAGAGAGAGAGAGAGAGCAGGGGAGGGTCAGAGAGAGAGGGAGATACAGAATCTGAAACAGCCTCCAGGCTCTGAGCTAGCTGTCAGGACAGAGCCCGATGCGGCGCTTGAACCCACAAACCATGAGATCATGACCTGAGCCGAAGTCAAATGCTTTAAGACTGAGCCACCCAGGTGTCCCAGTCTCTTCTGAATCTTAACCCTAGTGGTTTACAGCATGGTGAGGTATCAAAGGAATTTTATGTTAGCTTATTAATAATAACAAGAGAAAAGCCTTTTGCCATGTAGGTAATCCACTTTAAGGAATGTGAGGATTCTGGCAGAACTGGGGTCTGCCAGGTGAAATATAAGGGGCAATTGCAAGATGCAGCTGATATCCTATGGGAGAGAGAGGCATAAAATGGAGGTGACTTGAGGGGTAGAATAAAGAAACCTTTTCATCTTTCAACTTCAGATTTTTTTTTTTTTTTTGCTTAGCTCAGCAAAGGTGGAATTCTTTCTGAGGCTGGGATGAAGTTTTCTAATTACTTAGGAGCAAAATGAGTGACACATATAGTGTAGAGAGGGAGCCAGTGTATTTCAGTTTGAATCTAAATAGAACAGAAGTGGAGAGAAACTCAGATTCCATTGATTTTCTCTGCTTTTCTGATAATGATCATGATTATCTTGTAAATGAAAGTATTTTGTTCATGGGTTTCCAGTGATTTTAAATATTTTTACCTTTATTCCTTTAATATCCCATTAACACTTTACTAGATCATTGTATTTGTATTTTCTTCACCTTAGAACTCTCCAGCTCAAAACTGTTTGGCTATAACCTAAATCAGTGCCTGAGTTTTATTGTCTCCAACATGTCAACTGATAAAAACTGACTTTTTTTTTTCCTACAAATAATATTGTTACTTCTATAGGGAAGTAACTTGGCCAAAGTAGCTTGGCCAAAATGTACACATTACTATTGCTGACTAGAGACAGACTTCCATTGAGAACTACTGTGATATTTAATTTACAGCAATATACATCAAACAAAATACAGTAATGTATAGAAACCCAGTTTCCTAACTGAAAAAGATGAGAAACATGTCATGGTATTCTTTGGGTTTGTCGTACATTCTGTGCTCCAAGGAGCCCATGATCCCATTGCTTGCCCTCTCACAGATAGGGCAGACCCTTGCTTTTTTTTGATGGCTGGGCATCAAACCATGACCTCTGTCACTGCTCTCTGGATGATATTTTTCTCCTCTGCCTGATAAAACCAATTATTGTTTTTTCCCCCACAAGTGTGTTGATTATGTCATTGTCACTCTTGTAGCCAAAGTCACATCAATCTTGCTTTCTGTTAAATTCACTTTGAAATCTTGGCATTTGATTCCAAGGTCTTTCTGTTCTCTCTTCTCCTGTTTAAAATTTTCTCCCTGTACTGTAATCACATTTTGTTGTCTCTTTTGATATGAAAGTGTCTGCGCTTGACACACTTGTCAGAGTGTTTTTCTTTATTTCTAATACTTTATTGTATATGTCACTGTGATTGTACAATTGTGTCATAACATTTGTCACAGTCACAATTTTGATGTGTTCAGTATTTGTCCTATTACTGCCACGGATACAAGATAACCTTTTATCGAATACTTTTAGAGACTTCAGACATTCTCAAAGAATAGTAAAGCAGAAGTTATTTTTGTTATTCCTGAAATGTTCTGCAATCAGTTCTATAAAACAGAGAAAGAGGTTCCTCAGTCTCCCAGATTTCCCAGATTGTTGGTTAAAGCTACCAATTTCATTGTGCTCTTTTTTTGAGTTGTTCTCATCTCACGGTAAATACGTAGCTAAATGATTTTTCCATATTCTTGTATGAATATGGGGGCTTTCTTAACTGGAAGCCAGAACTTCATACTGTGAACACTCACACTAGCAGAGTTCTTCTCTTATCTGTAGTCTCTTGTGGAGAAAGTATGTCACTTTGAGTTAACATGCTTGCAAAAGTATGTGTAGGATGCTGTAAACATTAATGACATTTGGAAGGAAAAGAAAAATTAAAGATTTTCTTCTTGTTATACAGTGTTATCTTAGAACTCACAAGGAATAAAAGGATAATCCACTCCTGAGGACTAGACATGATTTTGATATTATAGCTATGAGTTATGTTGCTGTTTGTCCAAAATATAAAGTTAGCAATAGCTCAGTGTTAATGACGTTTCCTTTTCCCAAACAGACTCAGCATCCTTTGGTTTTGAAGGCAATACTTCTTCATGAGTCCTCTAAGATTTATTTTACCCTTTAGGCCTTCGGAAAATGTCACAAACTCAAATTAGAGCCCCTTCTCTTCTTGTGGCCAGTACTTATCCAAATTTAATCTCTCTGCCTTCCCCGTCTTGATCTTTTTATTCCAGCTACTTATTTCTTCAAAAATTAGACTAGAATTTTATTTTTATTTATTTATTTGCTTTGAGAGAGAGACAGACAGACAGACAGACAGAGAGGGAGCACAAGTGGTGGGGGGTGGGTCAAAGAAAGAGTGGGACCGAGGATCCAAAGCAAGTTCTGTGCTAACAGTAGAAAGTCCCATGCTGGGCTTGATCTTACAAACCACAAGATCACGACCTGAGCTGAAGCTGAATGCTTAACTGACTGAGCCACCACCCAGGCACCCCAACGAGACTAGAATTTTAAACTCTCTTTTTAAAGCATTGAAAGGGCCTTGACAATTCTAATTTGGTTTATAAGGAAAATAGTGAAACCTTGGGTTAGAGTCATAGTTAGACATAAGTGTCAAAGGTATCATTTAAATCCAGATTTCCCAAATTCATCTTAGTACATGGAATCTTCATCTTAGGCAAGGCGCAGTTATTTAGGAATGAAAAGTAATAACAGAAGCAAAATATTGCTGAGTTCCTTCTCAGTGAGGGAAAACTCACTAGGATTGAGTCATCAATCCTAGTAGTAGGGTCCAATTTCACCATAAAGATATGCCCATCTGTGCTCCTGTTACTGAAAGTACATTTCTGTCCTGTCTTTAGCAAGAAATTTTCAGTGATAAATAAGGGGACAGAATGGCTTCCATTACTGTTTCAGTGTATTAAAGCAATCACTTAGTGTTTATTATACTAATTAATTAACTCCCTGTTTATTTTGTGCAATAAGTTGCTGTTACTTAGTGGATAGATAATGAATTCCTGTTGGCAGTAGGAGGATAAAAGCAGAAATTTTAAAAGATCTGAAATTCTGGCTCAGGATTTGAGGGTTTTTTTAATGTTTTATTTATTTCTGAGAGAGCCTGAGCAGGGAAGGATCAGAGAGAGAGGGAGATACAGAATCTGAAGCAGGCTCCAGGCTCTGAATTAGCTGTTAGCACAGAGCCCAATGCGGGGCTCGAACCCATGAACTGTGTGATCATGACCTGAGCTGAAGTCAGATGCTTAACCGACTGAGCCACCCAGGTGCCCCAGGATTTGAGTCTTGAATGGAAAAATTCAAAGCTGTTGTTAGGATGCCATGTATTGGCATGAACTGATATTATGCTTCATCGCTTTTTGAGCATCAGGTCTGCTTGCTGAATTACTGAATTATGGCCACTCAGTGTTTGAACTTGCAATGAACTGCTTGCTCTAATAAGGTTTCCTCTTCGTTATAAATTGATTACAAATAAGCTCAAATATGTAATTAGATGTGAAGCTCTTGAAGAGTGATTTATTAAAAAAAGGTAAATTTGGGAGGACAAATATAAGGTTATTAAGTTATTGATAGAAGATTAGAACAGTTACTATTAGAATTTTATAAACAAATGTTAAAGTGTCACTTTTTAATGAAACAATATATTTAAATAAGCAAGTCATTGGCTGCCTTTTCCTTGACATTTCATTATTCCACAAATTACATATTCAGTTTAGCCATCATGACATGAAATCTTGGTTACTAAATAGCAGATTAAAAAGTTGATGATGAATATTTCAGAGATTTCAGGAACTCAGCCTCTCAGCATTTCTTATTATTGATCCTACCAATTTATTTCACAATGTGTCAGCAGACAAATACATTTTAGTAAACTTGATATATTAAACAGGATACCATTTTTTAATCAAGATTTATATATTAAAGGTAATTCGGGGACACTTTTCTGTAATCAACTTTGTGATTGGTCAAAATGATATTGTCAAAATCAAGAGAAATTGCCCCTAACATTTATATCTGTGTTGCTTGATGTTTGTTACTCAGTTATTTACTAGAATATGATAAACACACCCACCCATCCTACACATAAATTTATATAAATACTCTTAAGATTAAAAATCTTTTGAGGTTGTAAGATTTTAGAAGATAAAATTATTTGAAATTTATTGGAAATTTGTCAAAAATTTTCTCAAATGGATTAACCTTTCAGCCATGAATATGGTATCAGAGGAAATATCCAATGAAAGTATTAGTGGTGTTTACAACATCTAGGCATTTACATTTTCCTGTTATAAATAGCTTGAATGCCAGATAAGATATTAAGGGACTATATCTCTTTAGTTATTGTCACTAAATATTTTAGGCAGTTTTGTTTTTTAATGTGAAAGGGCATAACTATTGCAGTCAGAAAAAGGTCTACAATAGAATCATCATTTTGCTACTTTCATCATTCAGTTTTCAGGAAGTAACTTACTGTATATTTTGCCTTTTCTTACCTATTACATATGGGGATAGTAATAGGCTTTATGATTTTGTTAAGTGGGTTAAATTTAAGAAAACTTTAAAAAGTATGTCACTTAATCGACCAACTCTTGATCTCGGCTCAGGTCATGATCTCATGGTCTATGAGATCAAACTCTTTCTCGGGCTCTGCACTGCTAGTGCTTCAGATTCTCTCTCCCTCTCTCTCTACCTCTCTCCCACTCATGTACTCTCTCTTTCTCAAAATAAATAAATAAAAACTTAAACAAAAGAAAACACTAGAAAGTATCTAGTTTGTTCTTAATACACTAGATACACTTAATAGTATATGCTTAATACAGTATCAAGCACTTTGTGCATGGAATCTTTAATCTTTAAGCAATGAAAATATATATCAATTTATTGAGAATTTACTAAATGTCTTGCACAGTTGTAAGTATCTTTATATGCAATAACATATCTAATATTTTACCATTAACCTATAAACGTTGTTATATTAACTACATTTTATAGGTGATGGCACTTATATCCAAAGTCAACATATTTTAATTTATTGACTCTATTGGACTTGTCCTTAAAAGGTGCATAACTATTTCATTTTAAAAACTCTAGTTTTTAATTACGACTTGTGTCATTGATTTCAAGAAGCAAACCAATTTTGGAGATGTAAAAATATTAAAAAATATACATCCTTTAACTGATGAAATAATATGACATCTAGCAAGTGGGAGAACTAGGTTTCAGAATCCAGGTAATCTTTTTCTAGAGCTTTCCTGCTTATTCCCACCACTATACTTTCATGCACATAGTAAGGGATCAACAGATACAAATTTACTGCTTAAAAAAATAGACAAAGCTAACAAAATGCCTATGATTACACTTTTTTTGGACAGTTTTCACCTAGATATTTTGGAGTATTAGGAAAGTGAAAGAGTGGGAGTAATTTCTAACTGTCTTCTTGACAAATGTTACTGAATGTCTATGAACACAGACATACCTGCTATGCATACATTTAATATTTGTCGAGAGAATGATCAGTTAATTGTGGCAAACTTAATGAACATAAATATAAGTTCTCTTTCTTTTCACAGTTGTTTTTTATTTTATAAAGTCAATATGTTAATGGAAAACAGAAGCCTTGAGTGTCTTTTTCTGAATTAAAATCAGCATGCTAGTGATAGAAAGGTATTTTACAACATAATCTTTCTTCTATTTATGTATTCTGGACTTTATATTGACACTAGAAACATTTCCCTTGAAATGTAAAATGGACAAGAACTTCTCTTTCACTACTATTATTTTACTATTGCTCAATAACTCACGGCAAATGTTCTGGGTCACCAAGACAGTAATTAAAAACTACAATTGTTGAAAAAGAAAATACTTACGTAACTATATTTAGGTATAGCATAAAAACCTTAACAAAAGAGAGGTAATATTAGCAATATTATGAGTTTGGGAGACGTGGGTGGCTTTGTCGGTTAAGCATTAACAGGTTCAGATCATGACCTCATGGTGAGTTTGAGCCCTGCATGAGGCTACATGCTGACAGTGTGGATTCTCTCTCTCTCTGCCCTCCCCCATGCTTTGTCTCTCTCTCTCAAAATAAATAAATAAACTTAAAAAATAGAAATAAGAAGAGTTTATTAAACAAGTCAGATATCAGATAAATATATAAAAATAAATTTAGCAATGATTATTTTAGAATAGAAAAATTCTCATCAGTAAGTAATAAGAAATATAAAATACCTAGAGAATGTTTTTCAAGCTCTGTGTAGTTCAAAAAAAATATTGAAAGACATAAGAACTTACATGATTTAGTGGGCAGATATATTCTGGATGAAAAAAAGACTCAATATTGTAATCTCTACTCTCCCAAAACAACTCAGATGTTTAATTGAATTCATAAGAAAAAACATTGTAAATTCATACATGCAGTCTTACATGCATATTTAGGATTTTAATTGAAGATTGTTTTATAAGACCAAAAAATAAATAAATAAATAAACAACCTGAGTATCCATTCATGGGGAGTTTCTATTTTAGGCTATCAAAAAGAATTATTGTCTAAGTCCATTTGGGCTTACAGTATAATAAAATACTATAGACGGGTGGCTTATACAGTAACTTTATGTGGCTTCTAGAAGCAGATGAGGGAGCTCTCTAGGGCTTCTTTTATAAAGATGCTAACCTACTGATTAGGGTTCCACTCTCATTATCTAATCACCTCCCAAAGGCACCACTCCTAATTTCATCACATTGGATATCAGGATTTCAACATATGAGTTGGTGGGAGGCAGAAACATTCATCTATAGAAATTTTATCTGTATCTTTATATATCTATCATCTATCTATCTATCTATCATCTATCGATCTATCTATCTATCTATCTATCTATCTATCTATCTATCATCTATCATCATCATCTATCTATCTCTATCTAATCTATCATCTATCAATCTATCATCTACCTACTACTACTAATATGATCAATTACATATTAAAGTAATGAAAAACCATGGTGTGAACTATTGGCAGAGTATTTTCCCTTTACTTTATATGGAAGTGATATTTTAGAATGCATGGAATATTTGTGGAAGGATATATGAGCATCCAAGTACAGCATGTGTCTCTGGGATAGGGAACAGGGTGACTGGAAGACAAAGAAAGGAGGGCATTTTTCTGTATACCATTTCAAACAATAAAAGAGAATTATTGTATCATGAACCTGTATTGGTCAATTTTAAAAAATAAATAGATTAAACCCCCAAATCAAAACACTAATATACAGTTTTATACCTCTCTGCATTTTCCAAATTCTATGTAATGAACATGAATATTATTAAATAGCTTAGCTTTGTGTTTTATAATATGGAACTATATTCACAATTTCTTCTTCAGCACTCAGTTATGGGAAGTTATGTAACTTTGGTAAGCCTCAATTAGAATCTTTTGCCATATATTTCAATAGCATGGTTTCATTACACTCATCAAACCTGTAGGTTGATGGCCTTATCTGTATTACCCATCAGGTGTGAGGCTTTCAGGTGGTAGGGATGTGTCTGTCCTGTTTATTGCTCAACGCCTTTTGTCCAATACAGTATTTGACATAAAGTTGTAATCAACAAGTATTTATTTAATTTAATTGGATAAACACAGCTAAGATGTTTGAAAATATCTATTATTTTTATGGCTTAGAAAAATAATTGACATCTAAAACAAACAATAGATTTGCAAACACAAGTTGAAAATATTAGAAATCATACCTATACAATCTTAGACGAATATTTTTTTACTCATAGGAAGAACTCAAATTTGGGATTCTATGTAAATTATTCAGAGAAGTTGTTTGTCATTCAGGAACAGAGCAGACTAGTTATGTAAAGGTCTTAAGAATTTATTAGTTTGTAAAACTTTATGCAAATTCTTTATTTTTAAAAAGTTTCACAAGCAAAGAAGTTGAAATACAAATTTTATGATGGAAAATCTATTCCTGAGGATGTTTTTGTTTTATTAAGTAAAATAATAAGTTGCTTGAGTATAATTTTACTTGGATCACTTGAACTTTGGACAACACAAAATCAATGCACCATAAAATTATGTAATTGATTACAGAAAGGCTTAAGCCAAAAATATGTTTCTAGTCGGATGCTACTGATAATTGGAATATTTAAAAAAATTTTTTAAATGTTTTATTTATTTCTGAAAGAGAGAGAGAAAGAGAGAGAGAGAGACATGGTGAGCAAGGGAGGGTCAGAGAGTGGGAGACACAGAATCTGAAGCAGGCTCCAGGCTCTGAGCTAGCTGTCAGCACAGAGCCCAATGTGGGACTCAAACCCATAACTGTGAGATCATGACCTGAGCCGAAGTCGGACACTTAACCGACTGAGCCACCCAGGCGCCCCCTTTATTTTGGTCATGGAATAAGGCATTTCCCCCTTGCTCTGTCATTGAATTCCTTAATAATTGTAAATCTAGCAGTAGAAATCGTACCATACATACAGTGTTCTTTGCCTCTCAGTTTGGTTTATATCAGGTGTGGAGTTTGGTATTATATAGATCCCCTGCACCCTATAGTGACTACAGAGATTTCCTTCATGAAATACCAGGTTAAACCCTTGTGTCTTCAGAGTTAGAGGCACCACTATGGCCGTTAGAAGCATATTTCTTGGTATTTCCTGTCTCTTTTCTAAATGTTATTCCAGTTATTTGGTTGGCTCCCAGTTTTTAGTTTTGATCCATTGTATTTCCCATTATTTCAGGCCCTAACTGACAAGTTCTATATTCTAGGCTACTGAGAGAGGCACTGGCTCCTGCCTGAATTTTATTTATGTGTTTATCTGAGATGAGTCCCATCTCGTATCTCTGGAATACTGTGTTGGATCCCACTGAGTATGGGCAGATATCCTTCCTTCCTCCATTAGCAGCACTATTGAATGTGTATTTAGTTTCATCTTGAATCCTTCCATTAACAAGAAACTCACTACTTTATAAAGCAGATCACTCCACTGTTTACTATTTGTAGTTTTTCTTGTTTGAAAGTTCTTCATTTGGAATCAGATTCTGGCTCCTAGGATCACACAAAAATTGCATTTATTTCTGAACTTGCACAGATTTATAATAAGTAAATCTAGTTCCTCAACTCTGGCTCAGATGACATGGTCTTTAGGGACACCAGTTAATATTATCCTCTATGCTCCAGCTTCTCACTGTTCTTAAGGTGGTGACTGAGCCTATGCCAAATGATTCATTATTTACTGAATGCCTAGAGTGTACTAGTTCTAGAGTGTTCTAAGAGTTCTGTATCTATGAACCCATTACTAACATTCTATGTGTTTAACAGACAAAATGAAGGGTAGAGAGGTTAGGTAGCTTGTCCAAAGTCACACAGCTAGCAAAGCAACTAGTAGAGCTGCAGATCTCTAAGTTATCTACATTCATTCTTACAATTAATATGTAATGCCAAACTACCATATCTCATGTGGACTGTTTAAGAAGCTTCCTAACTGGTTCCCTCATTTCCATGTTTATTTCCCTTTGATGCACTTTATTTAAAACACTATTTATAAAATGCACATACAAAGAATCTAACTCCTAGATATAGAATCAATGAAAGTCATAAAATAAACCTCATTTTCAGGCCCTTTGAAGACCTTCATGTGCTCCACCCCAATCTTTTCTCCTTCCTACCCCACTGGAAATAACCAATATCCTGAATTTTGTGTTAATCATCCCCTTGCCTTTTTAGAAATGGTTTTACCCCACCTGTATGCATCTCTAAATATCTTTTAAGTTTTATTCCTATGTCAAAGGGTCTTACTCATTTTTAAATATAATTTATTGTCAGATTGGCTTATATGCAACACCCAGTGCTCATCCCATCAAGTGCCCTCCTCAATGCCCACTACCCATTTTCTCCTCTCCCCCATCCCCTATCAACCCTCAGTTTTTAATTTTTGTGATTTGGTCTCTTAAAAACATTAATTAAAATTTATTCATTATGATTCTTGAATCTGAAGTTATTCATTTCTAATGATGAGTAATATTCCAATTGTGTCAATATACTACAGTTTTTAAATCCCTTTCTTGACTTTTAGTTTGTATTATTTTGGTTATGCTTTTGTTTTTGTTTCACTGTTACAAAACAATTATGGCATGGAATGTCCCTGTTTATATCTTCTGTTGAACATGTACATGTGTGCCATTTGAGAACTACCACACTGTAATTAATTAAAGTAAATAAGTATGACAGTAGCAAGTTAGCAATGAACCATATAACAAAACATTTTAAAATATTAATGCCTTAATGCTGGTCTTGGGAGAATAGCTTATTTATTCCATAACTTATTTATTCAAGCTAATCTGATCTCTCCTGGGTTTTGTCACATGTTAGCCATCAATTTGTGGGTAGGCTGGGACCAGATGGGCCAGGATCATGTTGTTAGGGCAGACTGAGCTCTGCTCAGCATCATACCTCATTCTGAGTGGGCTAGCTTTGGATGGTTCTCATACTTACTCTTAACCAGAGTTGGGGTTCCTAAAAGAAAAAGGAGAAACATTTAAGGCCTTTTTAAATCTAGCCTTAGAAAAGGTACCATCTATTCTGCCATATTCCTTTGGCTAAGTAAGTCTCAGGTCCAACCTAGATTCTAGGAATAGAGACACAGAATCTTGATAAGGAGAGCTGCAAAGACGCATTGCAAAAAAGCAAGAATACCAGGGAAGGGTGCTCAATTGCACCATATTATAATCAGTATATCATCCCAAGTGTTTGGGAGGATGAATTGTAGTGGCAGCTCTCCTAATGCTGCTGGCATAATGTAATTGATACAATTGCTTTGGCAATGAATTTCATGTTAGATAGTAAATTCCAGGATTCTGTTCTGTTGCTGCATGCCTACAAGTTTTTCAGGGCAGACCATTTAGCGGGGGCAGCCAGGGAAGGTACATACCTGCCTGGATAGGTACATACCTAATTCTGGGATGCAGTATTAGCGAGTCATTTATACCCATTTATAAGGGATGTCAGGAATACAGCTGACATTTTGACCTCCATCTACCTCACTGCTTATCTATTTTCTCCCCTATATTAGAATGAGGGCTAGGAAACACATTATTATTAATTGGGCTCCTTCAAATCATAGCAGTACATTATCTTTATGTTTAAAAAATAAAATTTGTTTTCCTTCAAAATCAGTCATCATGTCAGCATAATTCAGCACAGTATTTCCAGCGCTCAGAACAGTGTCAGGACACTCCATAACTGATTATTGGACTCACTCAATGAATGAATGAATAAAAGACTTTTCCTTTTGAAAGAACTAAGAGAGCAAACCATCAGAGTGAAGCATAGTCTCATTCTTTAGGTTGCTGCGATATTTTTGGCTCTGACCCATTTTATTTTTACACCACTCTATAATCAGCACCTTTGGCTCATGTTCACATGGTGTGCTCTTTCACACCATGACACTGAATAATCACTACTCACTGGTAGGTATCACCTCTTTCCGGATTGTCCTGTATTGGTGACCTCTATAAAGACCAAGGCAGCATAATGAATTAGCAATCTTGCCTACTTAGCATCTCAGCAGTGGAGAGTTGGTTTCAAGTTTTTGGCACCCCCAGCATTTTCCTTTCATATGATTCATACAGTGGGATCTACTGAGATCAAATACATTAACAAGGACATTTATAAAACCACACTTCTTAGAAACCTATAAGGTAAAAAAAAAAAAAAAAAGATTTTATTTCTCTTAGAGAGAAGAAATCAGTGCCAGGTAGCTTTTTTCCAGAGAATGTTGCTGATTTGTGGGATTCTAGAAAATTACATATTTTTATCCTTCTTATTTTAGGAAATTTCATATGTATAGTAAAGTAGAGACAATAAACTTTGCATACCTTCATCCTGCTGAAACAGGATACAAGTGGATTAAAGTTTGGGAGATGGGACACAGGCAATCAAAAGGCTGAGGGCATAGGTTCTGATATTATTGCTCGACATTTCTTAGAATGTGATGGTGATAGAGAACAGAGACAGAAATTTAAACAACTCTGTGGGATTTTACTATTGCCTATTATCATTTTACCTATGAGGGAAGAGAATTAGAGTAACTGACACAAGATCACAGAACTGGTTAGTGGCTGAAGGGGTTGGCATGGATCTCTCTGAGTCCTGAGAGTAGAATTCCGCCCTCACCCCACTCAGCCTCGCTCCACTCCTAGGCACATCTGCTTCCGTCCCACTGCTTCTTTCTTGGATCTGTGGATCCTTCTTTATGAAAAACAGACTGTTTGAAACCCCCAAGTGTTCTCTTTCCCTCTCATATGTGTTTACTTCCCTCTTATCATATTTACTTCTCCAAATGAAAATCCCTTGCTCCCTACTTTCTAGAACCCATACATTAATCTTTGTGGGGTTTTTTTGTTTGTTTGTTTCCTTCTGGGTCACTCTTTTGCCACACTGCCTAGTTATCTTTTCAATGTCATTTCTTTACCTATGGTGTCTATTTGTGGGGAGGATCACCCCTTGCCTCTTCCTTTTCCCCCTTTTTATAGTTTCATACTTATTCTTCCTCTGCCATTAACCTTTAACATTTGTTGATAATCTTTAAACTCTCTAATCTCACAATTACACAAAATTCTCAGCGCGATGTTCACCACTATCTTATATTTGGCAACTCATTGTCGTTGCCATAGAGGGTGGAACAAAGCTTAGTGATAAAGAATATCAACTCTAAAGTTAGATAGACCTAAATTAGAAAATGTAGTTTACTAGCCATATGGCCTTGGGAAAGTTATCCTCTGTAAACCTTAGTTTATCCATATGTAAGATTTACTTACGATATCCTTATAATGCAGTCTTTACTAGAACTAAGTGAGAAATTATCTGCTAAAAGTATCGTCCAAAGCTTGGCACGTTGTGTAAATCCTTAGTAAATGCTGGCATTAACAATGTGCGTGCACACATTCTTTGGTCCTTAGAGTCACTCAACCTTTAAGATCTACGATCATTCTTTTTATGACCACTTCTATGCCTCTCACTTCTCCTACTTACCCACTATAAATGAATAGCTATATTTTACATTCACAACACTTTTTTTTGTTATTGTTTCAATTTATTACTCCTTCTGGATTTCAACTGCCTCTCTCTCCACTGTAAGCCATCTTCATAATGTGCTTGCTAACAAGTACCATTAAATCCCTTGTACTCCTCTATGCCTAGAATTTCCTCAGTCCCCATGGTCATCTTTCTTTTAGGCTGTATTTCTTAGTTTATATTTCTTTGGAAAAACCATAGTTTTGTTAACGAATCTCTACATATTCATGCTCTTGAACTTCATCCAGTTCATAACTAAAAATATTTTATTCATTTAATTGTTCCTAAATAAACTTATCTGGATATATTTTCTTTAAATTTTCTATTTTTCTCAAGTCACCAATATCACTTTAGTGAGACCATTGAGACTACTGGATATAGGTACCATTTATTTGTTTGTGGCTCTTATTCAAAAGCACATCCCACCTATTCTAACCTCTACCTGGTTACTAAGATATTAAGTCTGGTCCTCCCAGATTATGGGATCATTTTTCCTATTAGACATTTCTGAAAACACAGGAAATAATTCTAACTACTGATCTAAACAAAGGAAATAATTATAACTACTGCACTTTAACTGAAAGTGCATTGGCCCTGACAGGAATATTTTGTGTATCTATTAGAATACTACCTTCTGGTGGTTATGAGTTTTCCAAGGACAGCTGCTCTAATTTATAGTCATTATTGCATAGTTATCTCTGGTCCCTTATCTGGTAGTATCTTTTATTTCCACCAGACTATAAAGGAATTTATAAACCTTTCCTCTCTCTCTCTCTCTCTCTTTTTCTTTTTTCTTTTTCATTAACATTTATTATTCCATTACTACTGTCATACCTATTAATAAATACGCACCATCTCTAATTTCATAGAGCTTATGACTGATTTATGCCATTTGTATAATTTTTTGATATAAATCATTCATGCGTTTACTTCCTGTATTTGAAATAATGAGTAGTTCTATTAAACATCAACCTCATCTCATCCTTCTCTTTAGCAAAAAGAAAGTCTAAGCTATATCTTCAAGTCATATGGTCTAGCTTAGTCATTTCACAATTCTAGACCATTGCACTTCCCTCCTGTTAAAATTTAAAGATATACTTTCTCTAATTATAGAGTTGGGGACCAACTTAATCAATTTCTAAAGTTTGAGAGTGTAAAAAAAATTTCAATGATATGATTCCAATGTCATGTAAGCATTATATTGTCATCTTGAAATTTTGTTAAAACTTACATGGAAGGAAGGGGA
Organism: Hyaena hyaena; assembly: GCF_003009895.1. Lineage (NCBI taxonomy): Eukaryota > Metazoa > Chordata > Mammalia > Carnivora > Hyaenidae > Hyaena > Hyaena hyaena. The sequence continues at coordinate 159,738 of NW_024082115.1, read as the reverse complement.
AGGGATCTTGATTGGTCTCGAGAGACACATAAATCAGGAAATGGGCTGTTGTGAAATGTTCTCACAAGGTCACCTACAGGAAAGCCCCGTCTATAGAGGATGCTGCTTTTTATTTATGGAAGCAGTGAGCTGCTAGTGAAAGACTGGCTGGAAGAAAAAAGGCATTTTAAAAGAAAATACTGTCTTCTTCACTGACTGGAAGGGAAGCAGCTTTAGCTTACCCTCATTTTTCCCTGGGACTACCACATCTGCAGCTGAGACTTTCCTGAGTCTCGGATGGAAGGGGAGGCAGATGGAAGTTCTAACCTTTATAAAGGGGACACCACAACAAAACAGGTGGGAATTTAATCAATTAAAAGATACAGCCATTTACTCAGTAGTCTTTTTCCTTGAACAGGATGATCTTTTGCCTACAGGCATGCAAAAGTTATTTTCCTGTGTTTCTTTGGTTATTTTTAGGTCAGATCTAAAAACAAATAGAGAAGCCATTGTCCAAAATGTCAGGGGACATTTGTCTTCAATTAATACTGATACATAAGTGAGTTTTCAGGAAGGAAAAAGGCTCCCTTATAAGAAATATGCTTTCGTTTTAAAGCTTGAATATACATTCCTAGCAATTTTGGGAGAAAACAAAACTCCTGCAGTAAAATTTCATGTTTTGGAAGGTCTCACCTTCTTAAGGAAAGGTAAGGAAAGATTAGAGACTACATCTTCTTTAATCAGAATATTTTCAGGTTATGTTACCTGTGAATGAGGTGTTACTGAGAAAAAATATCCTTAATAAAAAATTAATGGTATACAATTTATAGTGTTTTTCTATTTCTAGGAAAACACATTAGGCAGAGCATACTCATCCATCTCAAGTGTTTTTAAATGGGTATTTTGAATTCCTGGTCTCAGAAGGACTTAAACAATTATTCACTAAAAGAACATTGATATATCTAAATAATGATTAGGGTAATGGTGTTGGAAACAAGTGATCAGGACTACCAACCAGGCAGTGTCCTGGGTCTGGACATGCTCTTGAGAGATAATTCGATCTGTTACAGGTGCTGTAAACACCAATGAGGAGAGAACATATCTTGCACAATGCCTGGCACAAATGGACATGAAGTAAACATGTTGAATGGATGGATGAGTGGATGACCTGGAGTAGATTAATTTTATTTTCATTTGATAAAACTCTTTAGTCTCAAGGATAAGCATGGGACTTCCAGGGATAACAGCTCCACTCAGGGTATCATATTATTAGAAGAATAGCTCTGAGCTGTTTGTCCCCAAGGACTCAAATGCTAATTTCTCTATTTTTTTCCTGTCAGCTTCTAAAATTATTTTTATCTATACGTTAAGAAGCTTGGACTTTTTTGGAAAGTCTTTCCTACTTTGTTAGGTCTACTTTAACAAACTTCTGTTGGTTTTTACCTCTGAAAGAGCTTAAATTCGTTTCTTCTCTACCATTCTCATCCCTGATATAAAAAAATGTGATCAATAAATGCCTTTTGAATCAAGGAGTGAATGGATTGTCATAGTGTCATAGACCTAACTCAGGCATTCACTGAAAGCCTCGAAGAAGACTTGAAGTTGTGCATAAACACATTTTCCTACTTTACTGCTTTGTTTTTTGTGTACTGAAGATCAAGTCACAAAAGTCTAGTACTACAATTTTGGCCTCCTGAGCTCCCAAAAGTGCCTGTTTGATATCCCTATTTGTATGTCTTATCGCCACTGCCAATACACATTTAAAAGAAATTTATCATCTCCCTCACTAAATCTCTCTCCTTTCTAACTTCCTTTTAATTAATAATGTCATACATTTCCAAACTGTGAGTCAAATTTGACCATTGTTCCTAGAAAAATCAATTTGCCAAATTCTTTAACATACTTCTCACATCTATTCCTTCTTTTTTATTCCAAGTACTGGTACCCAAGTCTAAGTATTTACATTTATATATAAGCCTAGATAATTGAAATTTCTGCCTCCCAACATGACAGATGCTCACCCAGGTTGTAGCTAGGGACAACTTCAGCAACTCTATGACTTTGGGTATATGTGCCTTTGGCATTTATGGCAATGTAAAATCTGCGTTAGCAACTTTCTCTTTTGTGTCTCCAATTGTTGCCCCAGAGGAACTTTTTCTCCAATCATATATGATCATGACCACTTTTGACATCAGACCTAGAACTCAGCCTCTGTCAGAAATAATACTACATCATCATATGGCCACCCAATTAAGCACTGTAGTTTGACTACTTATAGCTGCATTACAGAAAATGAATACAAATCCTCTAACTGCAAATGTGGCCACAATTTATTTAACACAATTTGAGCAAGAAGTTAATAACAAGAGAAATGACTAATACTTGAATAATTCACTTCATATACAAAGAACACAATAACTGGCTCTGAGACTGGAGGAAAACAATCATAAAAATCTTTTATAACCTTCCTAATTGTGTCCAAATTGAAACCTAAGAGTTTATGGCTGAAAAAAGGAATATAATTCAACAGTCTTGTCTTTTGTGGGAAATGGATTGGGGTGGGAGTCAAGCTGCACATATTAGCCTTTTGGTGTGTGATAAAGAATATTATAAATGTATTTACTAAATTATCTCCTGTTTCTGATATTTACAAATGAAAATACCTCTTATTCATCTCTTAATTACAAAGAAAATTTAGCAAAATTTTAAAGACTCCTTTCAGGAATATCTGAGTGTATTTTCCCCTAATGTTCAGTAGTGAGTTATTTAGAGTTCATTACTGTCCATCTCTAACACAAGTAGAACTACTTCAGGGAAAGAATGTTTTTGGAGGAAAGTCTGATTTTGCCATGAATGTGGATCAAGGCCACAAACAAAATGTACCTACACGAAGGATCCCATTAAACTGGGAAATGACCTTATTATGCACTAATGTCAATTAGTGTGTTTAGACTGTATTTTATTACTATGCTTTCCAGTGAAAAATGCAGAAGACATCTTCACTGCTGACTCAATGTTACTTTCACATTTCTTTGTTCATGAAAAATAAACATTAACTCTGAAGTGTATCTTAAAAGTATTTCATTTGAAGTTAAATTCAAAAGCTAGAACAGTAGGAATTATTTAATGGACTGTCAGATGGACTCAAACATTGTCAGGAAAAAAAAGAATAAATAGATTGTAAAAATATATTAAGGTTTTATAAAATAAGAAAAAATATTTTCATTATTATAAAAGCTTCACCCTGCACGGTATTTAAAATTAAACAATAGCAATGACAAAAAGGGAAATATTTATTTTGCAAGCACATAGAAAGTTGACAGATATATTTTGAATTTTAAAATATGCATCTTAGTCTGACCCATTTAAAAGTTAATGTTTTGAGTTACAGCATTCAATGAGGTAAAAATGTAATCAATCAACTGAAAAGAAACATCAATAAAAGGCTCAGTCAGTCCCTCATTTTAGCATTTCCTTTTGTGGAGTTAAATATCTATAATGGAGATGCTTTTTATCATTTTCCAGTTGCTATATCTTGTAGATGTCAGCTAAATTATAGGATGTTGGAACAGAGTCTTGAGGAATTTAGTTAGATAGGCTAGAGAGCCAGAGAATAGCAACCTGGGAAATTAGCTGTGTCCATTTGAGAAATGTAGATGCTGGAGAAAAAAAAAAAAACTCATTGGCAGGTTTTGGGATAACTTCCAGTCATACCAGTGGAGTGAGATACCTGGAAAGTAGACTCAGAGATGGTCGTTAACATTGGCATAGGATATATGTTTGGGCTATCTAATAGAAATAGTATAGTTATCCAGGAATGAGCATCATACCAGAGAGTCTGAAAGCAAGAAATATTCAGAGGTGGAATCAGAAAGCATTCTAATTAACATCAAAGAAGTTTGATAGCAGAGATAACTCCATTCCTACCCTATGGTAGACAACCCATACTATCAAGATCTCTGAACATTTTTTGCATGATACCTCTAACAATAGAGGCAAAAACAAGTACCTGCATTCCATATGCATATATTTATTTATATAACACATATGATTTACAAGAATTAATCAATGTCTAATGACACACTATACACTTAAGTTCATTATTAAAAACAGTAAGAGAAAAATCAACATTTCAAGTAGTCTTCTTGATGATTTGATCATTTTTGCTAACTCCTTTCAGATATGATAAAAGTATCATTGTTTCTCCTTTGAAGTGTTGCTGATAAAGAGCTTGTATTTGTCTTTGTCCTCTTACTTTTCTGCGATTTTTTATGAATATTGTTTTCAATTGTTGATTCATTTACATGAATTACTTTTATTGATTTTTATTTTTTTCTCTTTTAGTCTTCATTTCATTTAGTGTCTGCTTCAACATAAGACAACAGCTGAACAATTTGAGTCATTTCTCAAGACAATAGGCACAGTGGTGATGACTTACTGATTACTGATGGATTATTTCCCCCAAATTTTTATATAAATTCTAATTAGTTAAAGGGGTACCTGGGTGGCTCAGTCAGTTAAACATCTGACTCTGGATTTCAGTTTAGGTCATGATCTCATGGTTTGTGAGTTTGAGCCCTGCATCAGCATCAATACTGACAGCATGGAGTCTGTTTGGGATTTTCTTACTTTCCCCTTCTCTCTGCACCTCCTGTACTCTCTGTCTCTCTCTCTCTCAAAAAAAAAAAAAATTAAAAATTAAACTAATGAATTCTAGTTAGTTAACATATAACGTAACATTGGTTTCAGTAGGATAATTTGGTGATTCATTACTTACTGTAACATCCATTGCTTATCATAACAAGTGCCCTCCTTAATGTCTATCATCCATGTAGCTTATACCCCAGCCACCTCCCTCCATCAACCCTCAGTTTGTTCTCTACCCTTAAAAGTCTCTTGATATTTGCTTCTCTCTTTATTTTTCATTTGTTTTGTTCCCTAAATTCCATATATGAATGAAATCATATGGTATTTGTCTTTCTCTAACTGACTTATTTTGCTTAGCCTAATATACTCTAGCTCCATCCAAATTGTTGCAAATGGCAACATTTCATTATTTTTATGGTTGAAAATATTCCATTATATATACCACACCTTCTTTATCCATTACTCAGTCAATGGACACTTGAGTTCTTTGCATAGTTTGGCTCTTGTTGATAATGCTGCTATAAACATCAGGGTTCATGTACCATTTCAAACATGTATTTTTGTATCCTTTTGGTAAATATATAGTAATGTAATTGCTGGATCATAGGGTAGTTCTATTTTTAACATTTGAGGACCCTATCTACTGTTTTCCATAATGGCTGCACCAGTGTGCACTCCCGCCAGCAGTGTAAGAGGGTTCCCCTTTCTCTGCATCCTTACCAACAACTGTTGTTTCCTGTATTGTTAATTTTGGCATTCTGACAGGTGTGAGGTGGTGTCTCATTTTGGTTTTGATTTGTAGTTCCCTGATGGTGAGTGATGCTGACTATCTTTTCATGTGTCTGTTAGCCATATGGATGTCTTCTTTGGAAAAACATCTGTTCATGTGTTCTGCCCATTTCTTAATTTGGTTATTTGTTTTTGGGTTGTTGAGTTGGATAAGTTCTTTATAGATTTTGGATACTAATCTCATTTTCTTTTAAAAATTTGATTTATTTATTTTGAGGGAGAGAGAAAGCATGAGTCAGGGAGTGGCATAGAGAGAGGGAGAGTGCTGAGTCCAACATGGGGCTTAACCTACAAGCCGTGTGATCATGACCTGAGCCTAAGTCAGACACTTAACAGACTGAGCCACCTAGGCACTTCTGGATACTAAACCTTTATCAGATAAGTCATTTGCAAATTTCCTCCCTTTCTGTAGGCAGACTTTTTATTCTGTTGATTGTTTTCTTCACTGTGCAGAAACTTTTTATCTTGATGAAGTTCCAATTGCTCATCTTTGCTTTTGTTTCCTCCCTTGACTTCAGCAACGTCTGTAGCAGGAAGTTGCTATGGCTAAGGTCAAAGGAGTTGTTATCTGATTTTTCCTCTAGGATTTTGATGGTTCCCTCTCTCTCATTTAGGTCTTTCATCCATTTTGAATTTATTTTTGTGTATAGTGTAATAAAGAGGACCAGTTTCATTCTTCTCCATGTTGCTGTCCAGTTTTCCCAACATCATTTCTTAAAGAGACTGTCTTCTTTTTTTCCATTGAATATTCTTTCCTGATTTGTCAAAGATTAGTTGACCATATAGTTGTGGATGAATTTCTGGGTTTTCTATTCTGTTCCATTGATCTATATGTCTGTATTTGTGCCAGTCTTGATGGCTACAACTATGTAATGTAGCTTGAATTCCAGAATAGTGATGCTTCAAGGTTTACTTTTCTTTTTCAGGCTTTAGCTATTTGGGGTCTTTTGTGGTTCCATACAAATTTTAGGATTATAATAAAAACTGTTCTAGCTCTGTAATAAAAACTGGTGGTATTTTGATAAGGATTGCACTAAATGTGTAGATTGCTTTCGGTAGTATAGAAATTTTAATGATGCTTGTTCTTCCAATCCATGAGCATGGAATTTCCTTCCATTTCTTTGTGTCTTCTTCAATGTCCTTCATAAGTGTTCTATAGGTTTCAAAGTACAGGTCTTTTACCTCTTTGGTTAGGTATCTTTGTAAAGTATCTTACAGTTTTTGGTGCAATTACGAATGGAATTGATTTATTGATTTCTTTTTTCTGTCACTTCATTATTGTTGTATAGAAATGCAACATATTTTAAAATTTTGATCTTATATCTTCAACTTTGCTAAATTCATGTATAAGTTCTAGAAATTTTTGGTGGAATCTTTTGGGTTTTCTTCATGTGATGTCTGCAAATAGTGAAAGTTTGATCTCTTCCTTGCTAATTTTGTATGTCTTTTATTCCTTTTTGTTGTCTTACTTCTGATGCTAAGACTTGCAGTACTGTGTTGAACAATAGTGGTGAGAGTATACATCCTTATCTTGTTCCTGACCACCGAGGAGAAGCTCTTGGTTTATCTCCATTCAGATTATTTATGGGTCTTTGGTATATGGATTTTATGGTGTTGAGTTATGTTCTATCTGAATCTACTTTGCTGAGTGTTTTTATCAAGAATAGTATTATTTCCTTTTTGACCTTCTGCTTAGATGATCTACTGCTGTAAGTGTGGTGTTAAAGTCCCCTACAGTTATTGTATTATTATTAGTGAATTTCTTCATGTTTGTTCTTAATTGATTTATATATTTGGGTGTTTTCATGTTCAGAGCATAAATATTTACAATTGTTAGATCTTCTTTTCTTTCATAGTTTAAGGTCAAGTTGGTTTCCAGATAACACCCAGTGCTCATCCCAACAGTGCCCTCCTCCATGCCCATCATCCCCCTCCCCTCTCCCCCACTGCTATCAAGCCCTCCGTTTGTTCTCTGTATTCAAGAGTCTCTCATGGTTTGCCTCCCTCCTTCTCCCCAACTATTTTTTTCTCCTTCTCCTCCCCCATGGTCCTCTGTTAGATCTTGATGGATAGACCCCTTGATTATGATATAATGCCCTCTTCATCTCTTGTTACAGTCTTTGGTTTAAAATCTGTTTTTTTTCTGTAATACATATGGCAACTCCAGCGGTCTTTTGACATCTATTTGCATGATAAATGGTTCTTCATCCCCTCACTTTCATTCTGAAGATGTCTTTAGGTCTGAAATAGTCTCTTGAAGGTAGTATATATTTTTATCCATTCTGATACTCTATGTCTTTTGATGAAGCCTTTAGTCCATTTATATTCAGGGTGATTTTTTGAAAGATATGACTTTAGTGCCTGTAAAGTTGGTGTTTATGTTGATGGTCTCTGTTCATTTCCAGTTTTTGTTGCTTTTGGTCTTTTTGTTTCCTCACTCCGTCCCCTTTAATATTTCTTGCAGGGTTGGTTTAGTGGTCACAGATTCCTTTAGTTTTTGTTTGGGAAACTCTTTATTTCTCTTTCTCCTTCTACTTTGAATGACAGCCATTCTGGATGGCATTCTTAGCTGCAGATTTTTCCCATTCAGCATGTTGAATATATCCAGGCATTGTCATCTGGCCTACCAAGATTCTGTGGACACATCTGCTGCAAACTGGATCTGTCTTCCCTTGTAGGTTAAGGACTCTTTTTCTTTGTTGCTTTCAGGATTCTTACTTTGTCTATGTATTTTGTGAATTTGACTATCACATGTCTTGGTGATAACCAGCTTTTGTTGAATATAATGGTAATTCTCACTAATTCTTAGCTTTTGATGTCTGTTTTCTTCCCCAGATAAGGACAGTTTCAAGCTACAGTATGCTCAAATAAATCTTCTCCTCCTCCTCCTCCTCCTCCTCCTCCTTCTTCTTCTTCTTCTTCCTCTTCTTCTTCTTCTTCTTTTTCTTTTTCTTCTTCTTCTGGGACTCTTATAATATGAATGTTACTACTTTAAGGAGTTACTGAATTCACTAAGTCTACTGCTATGTTTCAAAACCTTTCTGTTCTCCCTTTTTTTAGGCCCTTTATTTCCATAATTTTACCTTCTATATCACTGATCTGTTGCTCTGCTTCATCCATCCTTGCTGTCATGACATCCATTTGAGATTGCATCTTGTGTATAGCGTTTTTAATTTGGGCCCGACTAGGTTTTAGTTCTTCTTTCTCTGCAGTATGGGATTCTCTAGTGTCCTCTATACTTTTCTCAAGCCCAGCTAGTGTTCTGAGGATTAGTGTTTTAAATTTTGGATGAGATATGTTACTTGTGTCTGTACTAATTATATCCCTGGCCATGACTTCCTCCTGTTCTTTCTTTTGAGGTGAATTCCTCCCTCTTGGCATTTTGTCTGAATTACTGTTGTTGTTGTTGTTGTTTTCTGTGTGTGATTGTTAGGAAAACCTGTTGTAGTCCTGTTCCTGAGAGTAATGGCTATACTAAGAGGAGATCCAAAAACAAACAAACAATAAAATAAAACAAGCTAGATCTTAGGTGTTTTTGATCTGCTTGTTAAAAGAAGCTAGATCAAAACAAAAACAAAAACAAAACCCCAAAATAGAACAAACAAAATAAAACAAAGGAAGTTAGATCCTATTTTCCTTAGAACTGAAGCTCTGCAGCACTATGATCAGTAAATTTGGTGCATGTGAAGGGTTTATGCTATTCTTCTGGGGATGGGGCCTGCTGTGCTTATTCTCAGGTGGACTTACCCTAGTGGAGATGCACCTGTAGGGTGCAGGGGGTGCAGGGCTTCTAGGGTAAGCAGCTCCAGCCTCCACTGGGTGGCCGTATTTCCCTCACTAAAGTCAGTCAGTGCTGAATGGGCTGGGGCAAAAATGGCATTGCACACTTTCTCAACCTTGGAGGGGGAAGTTCTCACTGGCCAATCCTCAGGAAGCTTTCACAGAAGGGCAAACAATTATCTGTCTTGTGTCTCTGGCTTCCATCAGATCCCTGCCTTCACCCAGCCTGTGTCAGAGATGTCTGTTTGCCAGGCAGCATAGTACTCGTGTGTTTTACCTAAGGTGTGTGGCTGGATTTCAAAAGTTCAAACTCTAAATTTTAGGGATCCAGTGGATGTGGACCCATGCTGCTGCTCTAGGGGAGGGTCTCACCAGTGCTTTTGCCATTTCCCAGTTTATCCAAGAAAAGTGGTCACATAACTTCACAGTAGTTTGGAGTTTATGGTAAAGTGCAGCACAAAGCTAGTTCCAAGGTTTACTGTCCTCAGCCAGTGTCTTTTGTTCCTATTCTAGGGAATATGGTGGTGTGATGGTACTATGGTTCTTTTTGCCCCTTGGAGAGGCTGTGCTGCCACTTTCAAATGCACTCTAATCAGGGGAAGTGTTTCTTCTCGTGCTACCCAGGGGATCCTCAGACCACACCGCCCACTCCTTGGTCTTTGTCCTCCTTCCCCACTGGAGTACTACCAAGGGCACCAGACATAACTCTGGCAATGGCATGGACCACTGAAGCTTCAGACTTTGCACTCTGTGTTTACAAAACTTGTGGTAATTTGCCCCTCTTCTTTTCCCAGTCTATGGTTTTCAGGATGAGTTTTTCTTGTGAAATATCCTGCATGCACTTTTTTCCTCTCTCTCTCTCTCCCTTTCTCTATTGCCTCTCTCTCTTTGTTATCAGGACTCCCTCCCCTTCACAGCACCTGCAGTTCTTTTCTCTCCCAATTCAACTCTCTGCAGCCCTTACCTTCCACAAAGTGTCCATTTTTTTCTACTTCTGGTTGTGCAGTTTTGTTCTTTCAGTCTTCAGATGAATTTCTTGGGTGTCCAAAATGATTTGATATTTTTCTAGCTGTGTTCAAGGATTGAGGCAAGCTTAGGGTCTCCCTACTCCTCAATTATCTTAACTCCTCCCCTTCCTGATGGATTTTTAATGTTTTGTCATATGGGGTGCAGCTTACTGAAAGCATAAAATGCATGCAATGAACATCTCAAATTTCAAGCCATGATTTCCAGAAACAGTTTCTCATGGTAGAGTTTTTGCCTCTTCAGCAGTGAATAGAAAAGATACAATGTAGGGAATTGAGTACTTTGTAGAAGGTCACATTTGCTCCTCCATTAAGTGAAACTTCTGTGGTTAATTTTAAGGAAGACTTTTTCTCCAAAATGTGTTGGGAAGGAGTGGAGGATAGATACTTTCAAGATTTGCTTGAGCTACTTTTAATTCAGTTGTCTTTTTTATAAAATTTAGTTTTATCCAAAGAATATAATATATAAATTCACTTAGCTGTTTATATGCACATTTCAATAAAAACCTAAAATATTCCTCCATCTTTTTCATTATGTAGTAAATAAAAAGCTAGGGGAATAGATTAGGGGGATGGTGGCAGGGATAGAGAGAGGTGAAAATTTAGAAAATTCAGTATGAGTTAGAACAGATTCCCTCCTAGAAGCATTTGGGAGTTAATTTTATGTGGGTTAGCCTTTAATCAAGGGTGCATTGCAAAAGAGCACCCAAACCTTTGAGAATAATATCAAGAATTACAAAGATCATGATGTCCCATGGATTCTCTGTTACAGAGATTCTCAGATAAGAAGGGAAATAGATCAGAAGTGAACAATTCAATAAACTGTTATGCAAGGTGACTCAAGCTAAGACATACAGGAAGCAAGTGGAAGTGAGACAATTGCCTCTTTATATCATTTCCAACTTCAGACTCACAAGAGTCCAGGAGATATCTTTGACATCACGAAATTTGGACTACAATTTTCCTAGTTTTTAAGAAGAGTTTTTGTATATTCTTCAAGTTTTATTCTATTAATCCTAGAAAATATTTATGAATGCATGATATTATTCACATTCTGGGCAAGATAAAGTTTTACACATAGCAAGTGCTAGAAACAGCTCTTCCTAGGCGATTTCATAACATCCCTCTCTGTGGTGCTGTTGATGTCCTAAGTGTCCAAGTGTATGTGTGAAGACCCAGCAAGACAAAGGAAATAGGAAGAAGAAAATCTCCAAATCCACGTGGAAGCAGTGTAACGCAATGTAATGATGCTCAAAGCTGAGAAACAGCAGCAGGAGGAAATTTATCTTGGCAGGAGAAGCTCAGCACTGCCTTGCAGGCAAGGAAATGAGGTCCCATATAATAAAATTCCCTGTGGGTAGCAGCTGAAGCCATTGTTGCTGGAATAGACTATGAACCTGACTAGCACAGGAGGAACTGCCTTCTGGCCTGCTGGTGACACAATAGGCTTCCATTTTAATTTCTAAGCAGAGAAAACTGTACCTATTAAAATGTGAAGTAGGAAGAAACAAGGAAGGGGAGAGACCTTGTTCCATCAGGACATTGCTACTCTCTTTCATCTTTCTATATTCTGACATTTATAATTCTACAAACTGAAGATCAAATTTACTTCTTTGCCTATCTTTAGAAGGGGCAAAATTTTTTTTAACATAAACGGGTTGGGAAGAGCCTGTCCTGTATTTAATAATCAATATTATTATTAATTCAATATATTAATAATCAATTTTTAATAACACTCTAAAAAATTCCTGGAAGAATAAATTAACTTCTTTAGCTTTTGCTCATGACCTCTATCTTATAGTTATGCAGCCAACTTTGAACTGTATTGCTTGTTGTGATACCAGGAAGAAAGCCTATATCCTTACCATTGTCTGTGCATTGTTGTGTACACAACAGATACAACCTACCCATTTCTTCCCATTTTACTGCCACATATTGGTCACCAGACCATACTGAATCAGAAGATGCTAATTTTCTTTAGATATTATGTGTTACTAGATTTATAAATTACTTGGTCCATGGACATATTAGATATGAGGTAAGGCTCATCTTTCATTTACTTTGGGCCTAAGAACCATTCCTTCCTTTTAATATGTACACTTGGATTTTGTTCCCAAGAGGGGTGCCTAGTTTAATTGAATTTGCTTTGTTTTACAATTGTCTCTCTTTCTATGACTGTTTTTGAATTCTGTTTCTTTGTATTATTTTCTGCAAATATTAGAAATATGATTGGATTCCATTCCATTAGTTCAAATTGACTGATGTGAATGCTTATATGATCACCTTTACTGACTGTATCATATGTACAGTTTCTAGAATGAACTAACACATTCTCTTTTCAATCTCTCTCTGAAATTATTCTTTCTAAGTCTTAAGTTTTCAGATTCTCCATTGGAACCTATCTGTCTTCTCATTGCCTCTATATGTCTCACTCTATTTTTTTTTTAATAACTTCCAAAAGACAATGCCTACATTTCATGATTTTTTCTTTCTGGTTATATTTTATCCTTCTGGAATCCTCTTTGTTTAATGTCTTTTCTTCATTCTCTCCTTTCCTTCTTATCTTTTTTTCCTCTTTCTTTCCTTCTTTTTTCCTTTCTTTTTTTAGATTTAGGTATGCATGTGTAGTAAGGTATAATGTACATAGAGAAAATGCATAGATCATAAGTGTACAACTCAGTGAATTTGTATATGTTTCATGTCCATGTTTTTTTCTTACTCAGCTTATATTTCATGATCTGTTATTGATCTTTCTTTCATCACATTCAACTAATTGTCCCCTTTTGATCTGTTGTATGCACGTGACAAAACTTCAACCCTGGCTAAATCAAGCTCCCCACTTACTCAATTCCTCTTTCTGTGCAGTAGACCACGATTACTGTTATATTTTCAATTCATGACCAGTTATTTTAAATTGTCTCTTAATATTGGATGGAAAAAAATTTATAATTCCTAGTTATTTAATCTCTCAAACTTAGGAACGATGTTTTCATCTGCTCTTTCTTCAAATTTCCAACATCCCTTCTCTCATCCTTATTCTCAGCTGATGATCCTTTTTCTACTTGTTAAGAAAATAAAATCCATCACAGTATAATTTTTGCACACATTTTTTCCCCTTGACAGCCTTCTTGACCATAGAGTGCATCTCCCTTTCTTCCTGTTACTCTGACGGGACTATGCATGATTCTATCTAAAGCATCTAGTTATCACTAGATTGCATTATCTCTCACCCATTCAAGAAACTCTTTACAGTAATTGACTTTCAGACAACACTGGACTATTAAAACTTCATTCATCCTGTAGTCTTTTTCATAGGAATAAAAATAAGACATAATTTCTCCCAGCTGCAAAAAATGTATTTTTAAATGTATCTATATAATCTATATATCTAATATATCTATTATCCATATATCTATATCTAAACTATCTATATAATCTTAAACTCACTTACCTTTCAAGTAACTTCTTCATTTCTCAGATCTTCTTTATAAAATTGTTTGAAAAATTGTCCCTACTTGTTTTTGCAACCTCTCTTATCCCATTCAGGGTTTGATTCACATTCACATGACCCCTTAAACACTATCTTGTCAAGGTCTCCAGTGCTTTCCATATTGCTAAATCAATAGTCAATTTAAGTTTCCATTTTTCTTGACCTATCGTTTGCATTTGAAGCAAGTATTATTTCCTTTTCCATATAACTCTGTCTTCACTTGATTTCCACACTGGTTTTCTTTCTATGTTACAGATCATATAATCTTATATCTACTAGACTAGTGGTCAGCCAACTTTACTTCTTTAATGGTCACATAGTAAATAGATTAGACTCTGTACGTTAGGTGCAGTCTCTGTTGCACTCATCTCCTTTTTTTTTTTTTTTTTTTTAACCCTCGAAATATGTAAAAATTATTCTTAGCTTCTGGGCTGTCTAAAAATAGTCTAGATTTTACCCACTGGCGTTAAATCTGTCTAGATTGACAGCCCTTGTTTTAGACCTTTCAATTTCACAATGTCCCGGGGTTCAGTTCTTGTATCACTACTCTAGTCTACACAAACAGAATAGATAGCACTAATTCATTTGGAGTTCTCATCTAAGTTTTAGGCTTTAAATAGTATATATATGCTGATGGCATATAAGCAGATATACTTAGCCAGACCTTGCCCCTGAATTCTGGAATCTTATATCTAACTGCCTACCTGTTATCTCTCTTTGGACATTTACACTTAATATGCCCCAAACTGAAATCCTGATTTCTTCTCCAAACTTGTCCCATCTCTTGTATTTTCCATCTCAGTAAATGCAGCTCCAGTTTCTCAGAATCAGAAACTGATATTCTCTTTGACATTTTCATTTGTTTTATACCCCATAGTTAATTCATTAGCAAATCCTGTAAGGATGTGGGTATTTATCTATCTATCTATCTGTCATCTATCTATATGTAAATGGGAAATTTCTCTTCACCCATACCACTACCATGGTCTAAGACACCATCACATCTAACTTGGGTTACTGCAGTAATATTATAAAGCAGTATTTCTCAAAGTATGAGCCATTGAATAGCTCGCTGGTCCATGAGGAGATGAAGAACTTATGCCATAATATAAATGAACAATATCATTACAGACACGATGTAATTCAGTCAACCTTTTCCCATGGCAAGATCTTATCAATTCAGGAAGCAGTACATTCATTTATATTTTGGCACAGTCTTCTCATCTAGCTATTAACTGACTTTTGAGTGAGTTTTTGAGCATCACTGTTCTAAAGGTCTTTCTGATTATGGCCTTTTGCATCTTATTTTTTGTTCGTATTACAGTAGTCTAAACAGTCATTTTAAAAACATAAGACAGATCATCTCAAAACCTCTCAATGGCTTTACATCTCACTTAAAGTCCAGTCTTGAAAGGCCTTCTGTCTTCTACCTTTACAAACTACTTCCTTTTTCTTTCTCTCTTTCTTACTCCATTCCTGCTAAAAGGGCCTCTATAACGTTCCTCAAATATGCCAGAGAAGCTTCTTCACTAGTGCCTCTGCACTTGTTCTTCCCCATGCCTTTTTCCAGATAGCTGTAGGGTTTACTTTCTCATGTCCTTCCAGTATGTGTTTAGATATCAGCAGAGATATCAGGATATCTTTCTCTGATCAGTCTATTTAATTATTCTGCTTTTATTTCTAGCATTTCCTCTACCCTTCAATTTTCTTTAAATCACTTATTATGTTATGACACAATATACTACCATTTTTTTTTTCAGTTTGTTTTCTACCTTCTTTTACACTAGAACATAAACATTACGATGGCAAGGATTTTGCTAGTCTTTTTTAATGATATATTCCCAGTATCTAGGACAGTATCTGATACATGGTAGGTGTTAATAAGTAACAATTGAACTAAATAATGAATGAGTTACATTACAAACTTTTATTATAGCCTTTATCATAATGTAATAGTTTCATATATTTCATTTTCAGGATAAAATTGCTCAGGATAAAAGAATTTTGTAGCAATAGTTCTTTGTAAAGTGTCTGTAGGAGAGAATGAAAAAGTTATAGAGGAAATGGTTAGATAGAAGACCCTATAGGACCTTTTGCCTGCAGTTTGAAATTAACACCACCAGATGGTAATGTTTTATTATAAATAAGATGCTTTCTAAGGTTTCTAAAAATGTGAAAACCAAACTTTCCTTATATAAACACAAATACACACAGCTTAATTTTATATTAATCTCCATTAAATATAATTATAAGTATATTTAATTAAATAATAAGGAGAGTTAATCAAATAAAAGTTAAATAAATTCATTTTGGAAAAGAGAGCTGTAGTTGAACATTAGAAACTACTAGAATTAGGTACTTATCATCCTTGGTACTTTCTTTCATTTTCATAGTCTTTATTCTGTCACATTACTGACTGGCATGCTCCATGATTTGAAGGATTTGGTACATGATGGTTATATCTTAGAGATGGGGTAATGTTCTTACTCAGTTCCAACTAAGAAAATGCTGGGGGGAAACTTATTGACCTGCCATAGATAAAATTCTAACTCCTGAGTCATCATCTGTAGCCAGTGAGATGGAGTAATATAACAACATGATAACCCAACCAGTACTATATGATTGGTGTATGAGTAAGAAACAATTTGTTGAAAAAGTCAGCAGAAAGCAATATACTGAGCAGAGAAAATAATGGGAGAGAATAGAAGAGATTATGCCAAATTACACCTTTACAACTCTATGGAATTTGGAAGATTGGTGGAAAACAATGAAAATGATTTACAATCTCAAAATTAGCAAATTAATGAAACAAAAAAAATCTAAATTCCAGTTCTTTGAGCTAATAAGGGAGAGGCAGTTACCTAGTCATAAATTTCCAGTCCTGTTTGTATTCCTGCTAACATAGCTGTGATTTATTGGACTCAGAAATCTGAACTCTAAGTGTTAGCAACTATTTTTAGGCTAGATATAGGAATACCAGGCTCTCTAAGATGCAGTCTCTGTTACAGAGAAAAACCCAATTGGATGGTCACTAAGCAACCAGCCCTATCTTAACACTGTGCTTAGAGTCTAGTGAGAAGTGGAGAGGGAAGGAGACAATGAGAAATGCTGAGTGACAAGTTCAGCAGCATTAGTAGCATATATCAGGTAGATATCTATTTCTGAGGGGTTATCAAGATGACCAATTTACTTAAGTGGTTTGTTGCAGATTGTATCCCATGGGAAGCTAACACCGAGACAGAGATTAGTGTTCAGGACATTTATTAAGGAGTGCTTTTGGGAATATGGATAGAAAAGATGAGAAGCAGGATTGGACAGAGAGAAGTTAAGCTCTGATACAATTCCAAGGAAGTTTTCAGGCAATCCATAGAGAGATACAGAACTGGGACAGCCTTGCATTTTTCCCAGCTTCCAGCAAGAAGATCAGGACTTTACACCCACATTATAATTAATCACTGGATCCGAGCTGCCTCTGGAAGGAGGTGTGATCTGGGGTGAAGCAGTATTACTCAGTCAAGGCAATCTCCAAAGACAGCTGATTGCTGAGGGCCATCTTCTAGCAGCTGGAGGAAATATGTCCTTCCTTCCTCAAGGAGAATCTGGGTGGCACACCACATAGGGATATAAAAACATTGCCTACTTCATATGGTAGTTGTCAAGATTAAGTGAGTTAATATATGAATAACATTTGGAGCAATGTCTGGCACATATTAAGCATTATATAAATGATTGCTGCCTTTTTTCTTATTATTAATGACTGAATGGAGTACATTCATAAGTTTCTAACAGGTTTGTTTTGATATGTTTATGGTAGTGGTTTAACCAAAAGTTCCTAACAGTATCCGAAGAGAGTAATATTTAAGGATGTGATATGTTTCCTTCATTTCATGTGGAAAAATAATACATAGAATAAAAACCTAAATGTTACCCTAAACTGTTTCATTGATTCATGATCTCAGCTGCTCTGAGCTCTCCTATACCTGATCCACCATTTTCCCTCACTCCTAATGTATTCCATCATTATAGTCTGAGAGACATGATGACATTTAGCTTAATATTGGATTTCTTTCAATTCTGGCTTCTCTTTACTATGATTGTGGTTATGAAGTTTGTCAGGCTCCAGATGCTGCTCTGAAACATAAAGGAGGGTAGAGCTGCTGGAGAGAAGCAGTGCTGTGTATGGAGTGAATGAGAATTTGCACCTGTTATATTTACAACTCTTGAATCCAAGGCAGAAGCACAAGCCAGATGTTCTGATTCAGAATCCTGTTTGGTGTTTTTGGTCACAGTCCTCACAAAGCTAGCAATGCTCAGAGTCATACCAAGATGAACTTGTTTAGGTGTCTGGTAGTTGATTCAAATATTTATTTTTCACTTAGAAAAATCTCTTTTGTGAGATGCAACTTCCAGGATTTATATGTATATATGTACCCTTTTCTATCTGATGTGTACAATATGATGGCAATGGAAATGCAGAAGTGTTTTTGACTCTTAAAGTCTTCTCCACTTTTAAAGCTTTGAGTTCTTCTTTGACTATGGACAATACTTTTATAAGAGTGGCTATCACTCCTGGCTAATCATAGGGATCACTCTTTGAAAAATAGAGATGACTGTGCTGTGCCAACCGAATAAATATTTATTGGATGACGTCTCTAGTTTAAAATATTTCCATAGGATATTCTGATGCACAATCAGGATTTAGAACACTGATTTATAAATATTTATTCTTTATGGTCTCCTTCTTTAGGCAATAATGATGGCTACCACTTTGTGAGTATCAGGTACTTGTTAAGCACTTTGTCTGCAACATTCTATCATTATAATCCTCCCAATGACTCTATAAGTTACATCTTATTATTCCCATTTTACGATGAAGCTGAATGAGGTTAAATAACTCGCTTGGTTATTAAGCTTGGTCTGCCTGACTCCAAAGCTTATGTTCACTCCACAAATTCATGCAGTCAAGGATGCTTAGAATTCAAGAGAGTAGGATGAAGGCTCTTTGTTATCTTGTCAGGATTATCCACACCCTTTTGCTGATGTTCAAACTACTAATCATCATAGCTCATAAGAGGGCTATTTAATGTGTGTAACTTCTTACTATTCCCATGACAAATGCAGTATAGTAAAAATGCACAAGAAAGGAGAAAAATAGTCTTTACTCTATTAATTTTTACTATCACATTTTAAGTCTGAAGCTGGGGAAATAATGTATTATTACCAGACACATTAAATAGCCCAGCAAGCAGATCAATAACAAAGTGCAAAGACCACAAAGTCCCCTCTTATCTCTGTCTTTTAGACATATATCAAATTTATCACTGTCTCTAGATGCTGTTCTTCTTCTTAGCTTATGTAAATTATTTCCCTGTTAGTACTGTTCTCTGGGTCTGCCTTCCACTGTTAGATCTTGCTTTTTGGCTGTGCCACAATTCTGTTGCTAATGCTGATGCTCTGTACTTTGTCAGAGGGCTGATGCTCTTAACTTTTTTCCAAAAAAAGCATCATGTGAAATTTCCATATTATGCTATTTTTTCAACTTTTCATGTTACAACAATGCTTTTCAATTTAAATATATGTCCTCAGGACAAGCAGATGGGAATAATTTAAGCAACTGCAATATAGTACATTAATAGAATATTCTTATAGGGCAGTAGTTTTGTTCTGTTCACCCCCTATTTACTTTTTAGATTATTAGTTTTCACATAGCTACAGTGAAAGAAAAATGGAAGAGTCCAAAGTTAGATTCCTCATTTTAAAAATATTGACATGAACTATTTTTAGCTTATAATTATTTACCTTAAAAAATAGAAAATCTGTGATAAAACACCATAGTTTCTTTAGGCTTGACCTTATTCAAATGACCTGAAAGGTTAATTGACATCATGGACAACTATCATCTACTTAGGCAGTGCTTCTGAACTCTAGTCTGACTGAATGTGTGTGGATGTGTGGTACTTTATATTAACACTTTGAGTCAGGGATATTTATTTGCAGTTGTGGTCACGTGCTTAAAGCTTTCATCGAATGCTTTGGGTTTTAGCTGCTTTAAATAAAGCAAATGTGACCTGAAAACAGGAT
Organism: Hyaena hyaena; assembly: GCF_003009895.1. Classification (NCBI taxonomy): domain Eukaryota; kingdom Metazoa; phylum Chordata; class Mammalia; order Carnivora; family Hyaenidae; genus Hyaena; species Hyaena hyaena. The sequence continues at coordinate 139,947 of NW_024082115.1, read as the reverse complement.
GAAAAATGGATCCTGATTGACTAAAATTGAGCGGCGTGGTTGCCTGGACTCAAGGTGCATCACTTATTGAGACAAACCAGACAAGCCAGACCGTGTAAAATATGCATGCCATTTAGGGAAGACAGAGGCATAAACTGTCCTCTCGGCTGGCAAATGGCTTATGGTCCTTATGGTTATAGTAAGGAAATAACTGTCTACAAAAGATCACTTAAACTTTTTCTTATACAGGAAGACCTCAGGTATTAACCTGTAGACAGAAAAGCATTCTGGGAACTCATCATTTCCTCATATGTCAGCATTCTTACAATAATAAGATAGTACCTTATATGAATCACGTCTTGTATTTGAAGTGTCTGTCAATATCACCTTAGCACATTTAGTTTAATCATTCATTGACTTTCATTTATTCCCTCACTGATAAATACTTCAATGCACTTAAGATGCTTTCCTATCTTTGTATGCTCTTTCCTCTGTTTGCAACACTTTTCCTCTTTTTAGCCATTATTCTTTATACATAGAAATATTCTTTTCTTGATAGACCTTTCCATAAAGTGTAGCTGAGGAAAATTTGAGAGTTATTGACCACTAATTTTAACAGGAGAGTTTTATACATATCTTCATGTCTTTGCAAATTAATAATTCTATAGTTATCATTATCATTATTCAAATATATCAAATATCAAATATATCTCATATCAAATATCCTTGTTATTTCTTTAACAACAGAGTTCCAAATCCCTTTCTCAAATGTGTCTGCTTAGAGAGCTTTGGTTGACTATCAAGGATGTAATGACTACAACTTAGTGAATTGAATAAAAGGTAACTTGAGCTGGTGGTAAACACACTGGCTGGGAAAGAGGAATAGGATTTTAGTCCCAGTTCTGTTGACACCTGCTGTGGTCTTTGGTCTACTGCCTTAAACTTTTTGGCCTTTCCAACTGTAAAATGAAGTATTCACTTGAACTAGATCAGTGATTTAAAAAAGTTTCCTAGCACAGGAACCTATTCCTCAGTTAAGTGGAAAAATAACATGTTCAACAGATAGAAGAAATGCTGTGATGGTAAAGCAAGGTGATGAGGACCCCTGTCCAACCTCCTATGTTCCCCTCCCCAGAGCAGCTTCGGAGATGTCTGCCTTGAGTCTCATAGAATCCATAAAGCGAGGATTAAAGCAGAACAAAATACAAAAAATATAGCTATCTCTTAAGTTCCATCTAAAATGAGTTTTCCAAAGACCTTTTTCAAACTGAAGTGTGCATTCATAGAAATAAAGCCTTCAGCCTGTGCACCAATGCCCAGCCATCATCCAGTTGTCTATCCTTTAAACCCTACCCCCAGGGTTCATTGATTGCTTGTTTTCTGCCTTGTTTTGTTTGTTCAGCAGTACAAATCTATACCCACACAAATGAGAGAACAGGGCCCTTTGTGAGGCATAGCCACCTTGAGAGTACAAAGCACACTTGCAGATCAATGGCTCAAATGATGGCTGTAGATATATTTAGGATGGAAGGCACTGCAGATGATGACCCTTATTACTACAAGGCTGAATATAACAAATATTTATCCTCCTCCCAATGCTACAGCAAAGCTTTTTTCTTTCCTTATTTATAGCCCTCCAGCCTACTCCCGACCTGAATTAAGGAACATTGAGTGGTTGGCTTTCATTTCGCTGGCATTAGTTTTCCAATTTACATAATTGAATTTTTGGCTGAACTTTGAGCTTTCAAATATGATTTGAGTCCTACTATTCATTTTTATAAAGACCACAAATACAAAACAACAATTCATAAAGAAGTTTACTAGACAGCTAAAGATAACGCATTTCTATTAAAAACAACACAAAAGACAACTAAAGCCCATCTCCTGAGCATTATTAGACTCAGAGCACTAAACTGTCAGTTTCAGACGTTAAGGCACACATGATGGTTAGGTGAAATTCCATCATGGAATGGGCATGTTGGGACTGCTAGGAGTTTATGACCCAAACACATTTTGGGATATAGATTATTTGATATCAATAAAAAACAATTATTGTTTTATTTTCATAAGTCCCCTTTGAATAGGGCCACCATGATAGGATCTTAAAAAATAATTAGGTGGAAAATGCCAAAAGAGCATCTTCAAATCATGTATATGTGAATTCTTATATAAAATAGGGCACATATTATGCACCAAGTAAGTACAGGAGAAACAAGTGATGTTGTAAAAGTAATAGCTTTAATAATGTTGTGCAGTCTTGTTAATGTCCGACAACTCTATCTGTGCTCTGTACACACACACACACACACACACACACACACACGGAACCCTATAACTACTGTCTCCCTAACATACTTTGTTCTTACATCCTAATATACTCTCTCCTTCCCATTTCTGGAGTAATCTGTACTGTGTAATACTGGTAGGCTGCACTGCCTGTCTCCCCCCAGAGAACCTGAGAGCAAAAATCCTGGAAGCCAAGGTTTGGGCATGTGATCTATGGTCAATCAACCAAATTCTTCCTGCAGAACTCTCTCTCACATCTCTCCCCTTGTCACTTGAGTGAGTGAAACAAAGAGGAAGGAATGGGGTAGCTGGAAGTAGCAACTTGGGGTACTTCAGTAGTGGTGTCCAGTGGCAGTGGTTATGTGAAGCAATGACAATGGTACACAGCACAGGAGTTATAGAGAGTGATGCAATATTTCTCCCACTGACTCACCCCAGACCTGTCATAGTTTCTTCTTTGTCAAGCCGGTCATTGACTCTGTTAACACTGCTTAATACAACCAGAGTAGGTGTCTATTAATTGTCAGCAAGAACTATGACTGATAAATGTCCCTGTGATTTAAAAAATATTTTGGGGTATCATGGGGACACATGTTAAATTGCCTGAATAAAAACAACCAATTGTTTCACAATATTGGTATTAACTAATTAATTCATTAGTTTATCCAATATGTATTTATCAGACACAGATGCCATTTTATCATTTTACCAAGTTATTAAACTGCATTGAAAAAGTTAACAAAATATGATATTAAATGTTTAATACGTTGCTTATATAAAGTACTTCTGCGTCAGAAACTAATCATAATAACATAATATTAATAATCCTGCCACCTTGACTTGCAGTGTGAACCTATTAACTTTCAAACGCCCAAAAGGCTGTATCTAGAGTGAGCATTTGAAATCACATCGTTGGCTAAACCATGAAGGTTAAGATGTGTGTGATGTGGCAGAGATTTTTAAAGGTCATACTAAAACTACAAATTCTTCTTTTCCTGCCAAGACTCAGGGTTCAGAACAAAAACTTTCCAAGGAGGGGCTATATGTCAGAGGTACAGAACAAATCTGATTATATGGGGAGCAAAGGAGCCATTTTTGGAACAGTGTGGCAGAATTAATATTTTTCAGAAATATTTCTTTGCAGGAAAAATATCTTTATTTTGAACTTTATTTATATATATGTAATAACATTTAAAATTTTCTAGTAAGTAAATCTTTAGAGGTCACAGGACAGGATAAAAAGGTCAAGAAACAAGTAGAACAATAGAAGCAACAGCTAGATTTTAGTGCAACATTGGATATAACAGAATCAGGGCAGAAAAATTTTCATAAATCTGAATAAAATAATCTACAGTGAAAAGGAAGTAGAAGTTATCATTGGAGCAAAATTTATAGTAATATATATATAGTAATATTCATATATATGTGAAAATTATATTTTCATATATATGTGAAAATATAATTTTCACATATATATTGAAATTTATACTTCAATATGTATGAAAGAGAGAGAGGTATCTAGGTTGTAGGTGATCAGTAAATTAAACATGATTCATTCTTTCAGGATAAACTCAAACATACTCATTTGTGCTTTTTATCATTGTTTTTTTTTCTTTTTAATTTTTTAACGTTTATTTTTCTGAGAACGAGAGAAGTGACAGAGAGGGAGACACAGAGCACAAGCAAGGTAGGGGCAGAGAGAGAGGGAGACACTGAATCCAAAGCAGGCTCCAGGCTCAGAGCTGTCAGCACAGAGCCCGACATGGGGTTCAAACTCACAAACCGTGAGTTCATGACCTGAGCCGAAGTCGGATGCTCAACCAACTGAGCCCCCCAGGTGCCCCTTTATTGTTGGTTTTACACCACCCTGACTCTTCCCTTTTCTCTAATTAGTCCCTATTGATACTCCTTCCAGATTCTTCTATATTCTTACTCTTTCTTTTTACTCTCAGTGCTACTATTTTGGTTTAGATCTTCATTATGTCTTACTTTATTTATTGCAATAGTCTTTTAACTGAGTTTTAAACTCCGGGTGTTTTCCTGAACAGTGGATTCTCTCTGTGTATATAGAGTGCCATTACTAAAAATACAAACCCAATTTTCATTTCTTTCCATAGAATTTTTTATTACCCATCATTTCAAGATAAAGTTCTAAGTTCTTTGTCTGACATGCAAAGTGATTCACAAACTAGTTTCTGCTTATTTATTTTTCTTTTGCTCCACTAAACTTCAGGTGGTTTCTTTAGAAGATAGTACCTCTCTCTTGCCACAGGCTTTTCTGAATATATTGATTTCTGAAACTGAATTGGCCTTTCTGTATTTATGCCTCCGTAAACATCCTCCTCCTTTGAGATCCAGCTCAAATATCACCTCTTTTTTTTTTAAAAGTTTTTAATGTTAATTTATTTTTGAGAGAGAGAGAGAGTGAGCGAGCATGAGCGGAGGAGGGGCAGAGAGAGGGGGAGACACAGAATCTGAAGCAGGCTATAGTCTTGAACTGTCAGCACAGAGCCCAACGCAGGGCTTGAAGTCATGAACTGCAAGATCATGACCTGAGCTGAAGTTGGACGCTTAACCCACTGAGCCACCCAGGCATCCGTCCCTCAAATACCACTTCTTATGTAAGGTCTTCCAATTGTAAGTGCTTCTAAAGCCACCACTGCATTTAGCAGACTATTTTTATTATTATTTGCCTTCTTGTCTTTCTCCCATGCTAGAATTTTGAGTTCAGTAAAGTGTACTTTCTTGTTTAATATATTTTCAGTATCTAACAAGAGACCTGCAGTAGTATTACATGTACTCAGTTGTACTTAAAGATAGAATGAGTATTTATTCATGAATGAATATCAGAATTTTCACACGCATTAACTAATTTAAAACTTACAAGAAGTCCTGTGAGTTAAGCCTTTCATATTATTATAATTACATTTTCAATGAATATTGAAAACTTTATATAAATTAAAAATGCAGTCATACATATTAGTTCTTCCAATCCTAATAGTAAACCTCTTTCATAGATAAGGTAGAAATTGTCATTTTGATTTATAAATGAGAAAACAGATCAGCCAGTTTTAGAAAACTTGTCCACAACTACAGAATTAGTTATAGAAAATTAGACTTTTGTAATGGCCAAAAAAAGACTTCATTTTTTTCCTGATTTTTTACTTCCTCTACTTGCTTTCTACTCTTGCTTCTCTACCACAATGTGTTTCACATTTAGGGGACCACAGGGCTGGCTCAAAACCTTCTAGAAATCCTAAGTGATCCTTCTTGAATAGTACTAATAAAGCAACTCCATTATGTGGCATTAAATGCAAGACAATTTTTCCAGCTGTGATATCTTGGAATAACTATTGTAGCAAAGTCCTTATCCAGCACATTCAGAAAGACATAATTGAAATTTTAGAGTCTGGCTTGCACAGGATCTTTGGATTTCAACTCCATTCCCTAATCCTTGAATAGCTTTAACAACAAAATAACACTTTCTCTCACATTTAGAATTAAACAAAGGGATTAAAAACAAACAAAAATAGCAATCATTTCACTGTTTTTTTTTTAAATGTTTTATGTATTTCTCAGAGAGAGAGAGAGAGAGAGAGAGAGTGAGAAAGGGAGGGTCACAGAGGGAGGGAGACACAGAATCTGAAGCAGGCTCCAGGTTCTGAGCTGGCTGTCAGCACAGAGCCCGATGCGGGGCTCAAACCCACAAACCGTGAGATCATGACGTGAGCTGAAGTCTGATGCTTAACCGACTAAAACACCCAGGTGCCCCATTGCACTGGGTTTTTTTAATGCTGCATTTTTTTAACTTTAAACTTTCAAAAAAATTCATAATTTAAAAAATTATACTTTTCAAAAATAAATGCTTAAAGGAAAAAAAGTGTTATATTGTGTAAATATACCAGGGAAAACAAAATATATGTTGGAGTGTGGAATATGCCCTTATGTCTTTGCAGTTTCATAAGTGGAAAACAGATTTCTTCTTCTTTATCTTACATGAACATCTCAAAGACTTTTCATAAACTATAGAAAGAGGGTTTTTTGTTTTTTGTTTTTTTCTGATTTGGCCTTAGTTTTACATAAGAAACCACCAGCATTTAAAAATCATTACTTCATTACATTTAATTTTTAATTTCTTTGAGATATTTCTTGTGCTGTTGCTAAAAATATAGCTAGTTTACAATAATTAGAAAAGCATGGATTTAGTGTGAAAATATATTTAAACTCAGAGTATACCATCTACTTTCCTATCATTGGAGAATACAATTAATCTTTCTGAGATTGCATTTTCTTATCTATAAATAGAATCCTAATATTGTCTGTAGATTATTCACCTATGTGGACTAAGACTCCTGGACAATATCATTTATGCCTTTTCTACTACTCTGTCCTTAGCACCATTGATGCCACTGGACTGTCATGGACATTAAGTGAAGTAATGCCTTGAAATTCTAAAGTGATTTATAAATCTAAGTTGCTGTTCTCTTAATATTTATTTCCATTAGGTAGAAGGAGAAAGAAAAATTTTATAAATTTAAGGCACTATCAAGAATGCTTGGGGGGCGCCTGGGTGGCTCAGTCGGTTGAGCATCTGACTTTGGCTCAGGTCATGGTCTCACGGATCGTGGGTTCCAGCCCCGCATTGGACTCTGTGCTGACAGCTCAGAGCCTGGAGCCTGCTTCAGAATCTGTGTCTCCCTCTCTCTCTGTCCCTCCCCTTCTCACACTGTCTCTCTCTCTCTCAGAAATAAAAAAAGAATTTTTTTTTAAATTTAGAATGAACTAGTTAAAAAAAAAGAAAAGAATGCTTGGTACTTCTAAAAGGACTTCCAACATATAATATTCTCATGATGTTTCTCTTATAAACATTCTTGTATATGTTTCTTACACATTGGCAGAAACTATAAACCAGGGGTGAGATTTTTGCTATATCATTGTGTAACCGGGTCTTAGGGTAAGTGTACTTCCCCTTGTACTTGTTGATACCAAATTGGTCTTCAAAATCCTACACCAATTTATACTTCCATTATCATCATATAAGAATTTCCTTTATATGATCTTTTCACAATGCTTAATATTGTCAGATTGCACTTTTTGTCATCCTTAATGTTTATGAAGTGACGTCACATTTGTGCATTTATTCACACTCACATTCTAGTGAGGAGTGGAGAAGGTGATAAACAAATAAATAAAGAGATGTATAATATGAATCAGGTTAAGAAGATAATGACTGTGGGACTGGAATAATATTTCATATTGGTTATCAGTCAAAGCCACTCTGATGAGCTGATAATTGTACAGAGGCCCAGGTAAGGGTGCACTATCCATGTCCCCTCAGTAGTTGCCACTTAGGTGCAGTTGATGGCTTGCTTCTGCAACAGAAGGGGCTCTGACTGTGGTGTTCTGTGGCTGCAGGCTTGTGTTTGGTCTGCATGTGGGTCATACCAGAAGTGTTAGGGAGATAATATCCTGAGGAGTGAACTTCAGGTAATGATGGATGAGAGTAGATGTCTAATGTCCCAGCTTCTTTGCTTCACACCGTCTCTCAGAGGACCCCAGAGGGTTTGAGCCTCTGTTGCCAATACCAATAATCTGCTCAATTACACAACATTGTATTGATTTTCTTCACTTTCTTGTTCAAAAAATTAATCTACCTGTTCTTATAACCACTTCCCAAATAAAGTGCTTGCTGTGAAATTTATGTCTCAGTGTTTGCTTCAGAGGGAAGCTGATATAGTATAGAAGTTAGCCATCCAGATAATGTGAGAGAAGATAATTCTAGGTTGCAAGTATAACATGTGCAGACTCACTGTCAGTTTCCTGATTAGTAATTTGAATATAATAAAAATGTTCAACAAAATCTTTCCCTTTGTGTTTTATGAATTTTAAGCATCGTTTGGAATTCTTTCTTATTCTGGCTTCATGAAGATATTCTTTTTTATTTCTTTCTTTTTTGAGAAAGGGAGAGAGAGAGAGTTGGGAAAAGGGGCAGAGGGGGAGAGAGAGAGAGAGAGAGAGAATCTTAAGCAGGCTCTATGCTCAGTGTGGAGCCTGATTTGGGACTCTATCCCATGATCCTGGGATCATGACTGGAGCCGCAATCAAGAGTCACTGGCAGAGCCACCCAGGCACCCCAAAGATATTCTTTTATTAAAAATTGTAGATCTTTAATTTAGATCTTTAACCACTTGGAATTGGGTTTAATGTGTTATAGATGACCCATATTAAAATTCTCACACCAATTTATACTTCCACCATCATTATATAAGACTTTCCTTTATATAATCTTTTTTTTTTAATTTTTAAACATTTATTTATTATAGAGAAACAGAGCATGAGCAGGGGAGGGGCAGAGAGAAGGGGAGACATAGAATCTGAAGCAGGCTTCAGGCGCTCTGTACTGCGGGGCTCGAACTCTGTACTGCGGGGCTCCCACAAGCTGTGAGATCATGACCTGAGCTGAAGTAGGACATTTAACCAACTGAGCCACCCAGGTGACCCTATATAATGTTTTACAATGCTTGATATTAGATTTTACTTTTTGTCATTCTTATGTTTACTATGTGGTTTCTCATTTGTGCATTTATTCATTTAACAAAAATTAACTGAACACCTACTATATGTCAAAATTATTCTAGGAGCTGTAGACATAGCAGTTTATGAAACAACATCTCTGTCTTTATAAAACTAGTATTCCAGTGAGGGGTAGGGGATACCCCCTCCTCCCTGACGATGGTACTGGAATGAACTCTGGCATATAAAATGAAAGATCTGAGAATTATTCATTGAAAAGTCTCTTTTCCCCCGCCTACCTGCAATACTGTCTATCCCCTTTATCATACATCATGTTTTCATATATGCAAATAGGTCTGTTTCTAGGTTCCCTAGAAGAAGGCAGAATTTTTATGTTAAAGGAATAGATAGCAAACATTATAGGCTTTTGCAAACCTATAATCCCTCTTGCAGCTATTCAACTCTGCCATTTAGCAGTAAAGCAGTCACAGACAATATGTAAATGAATGAGAATGGCTGTGTTAAAAAACTTATTTATTTGCAAAAACTGACAACAGACCAGATTTTGCACATAGGCTGGAGTTTGTCAACCTTGGCTCTATTTTGACCAATGTATCTGTCTATGAATCAACGCCAACGTGCTTGGGTTATTATAGTTTTTAAATAATGTTTTACAGCTTCTACGCCAAGTCTGTCCTTTGCTCACTTCTCTTTTTCTTCAAAATATCTTATTATTCTTGTTAGTGCATTTCTATGTATATTTTTAAATGAGCTTAACAGTTTTACAAAAATCTAATTTGATTTTGATTATAATGGCCTTACTTATAGAGATAACTTACATTGTTGTGGAATCAGCTTATTTATAATTTTGATCTATTTTCTACTCATTTAGTCTTCTTTGGTGTATTACAGTAAAATGCTCTCATTTTAGATGTAAGATGTTCAATATTTTTAGTCAAATTTTTATAGGTAATTTATATAACTACATATATATTGCCATAGTAAATGATATATTTAAACATTATATTTTATTTTTTGTTAGTGTTTAGAATGCCAGTGCTTTTTGATTCTTGATTGCATATCTAATAAATGACATATTCTTTTACTAATTCTCAGAATTTGTATATAGGTTCTTTTAAAAATTTTAATCTTTATTTTAAAATTTTTCTTATTTTTTAAAATTTATTTTCTTGGAGAAAGGGAGAGTAAGGGAGGGGCAGAGAGAGAGAGAGACAGAGAGAGAATTCCAAGCAGGCTAGGTATTGTTACCACAGACACCAGTGAGAGGCTTGAAGCCACAAACCGTGAGATCATGACCTGACCCAAAATGAAGTCAGACACTTAATGGTCTGAGCCACCTCGGTGCCCCTATTGATTGGATATTTTTATCAAAAAGTAAGGAATAGAGATTTGATTCTGAACATATCTGTTAGATATATCTGGCCATTGTGTCATTCACAGCCATGGTTTCCTTATATCTGCTTGAATGATCTACATTGACGTAAGTGAAGTGTTAAAGTCACCTATTATTATTATAACATTTTCAGTTACTTCCTTTCTGTTTGTTATTGTTTGGTATATTTGAGTGCTTCAATGTTGGTACCTAAGCATTTACAATTATTATATCTTGCTGGATTATTACCTTTAAGTCCTGCTTTGTCTCTTGTTTTTTTTTTTTTTAATTTAAATTCCAGTTAGTTAACATACAGTATGATATTATTTTCAGGTGTATGATATAGTGATTGAATATTTCCTTACAACACCTGGTGCTCATCACAATGAATGCACTCCTTAATCCCCATCACCTGTTTCACTCATCACCCCACTCACCTCCCCTCTGGTAACTATCACTTTGTTTTCTTTTTTTCCCCCACACATAGCTTATGTTTCTTTCTTTCTTTCTTTCTTTCTTTTTCTTTCTTTCTTTCTTTCTTTCTTTCTTTCTTTCTTTCTTTCTTTCTTTCTTTCTTTCTTTCTTTCTTTCTTTCTTCTTTCTTTCTTTCTTTCTTTCTTTCTTTCTTTCTTTCTTTCTTTCTTCTTTCTTTCTTTCTTTCTTTCTTTCTTTCTTTCTTTCTTTCTTTCTTCTTTCTTTCTTTCTTTCTTTCTTTCTTTCTTTCTTTCTTCTTTCTTTCTTTCTTTCTTTCTTTCTTTCTTTCTTTCTTTCTTTCTTCTTTCTCTTTCTTTCCTTATGTTTATTTATTTTTCAGAGAGAGAGAGAGAGAGAGAGAGACAGAGCATGAGCAGGGGAGGGGCAGAGAGAGAATGAGAGAGAGAGAGAGAGAGAGAAACACAGAATTGGAAGCAAGCTCTAGGCTCTGAGCCATCAGCACAGAGCCCAATGCAGGGCTCGAACTCACAAGACTGAGGTGTGAAATCATGACCTGAGCTGAAATCAGCTGCTTAAACGACTGAGCCACCCAGGCACCCCATTTTTATTTTTTTAATTTAAGTTCAAGTTAGTTAACAGTAAACTCAGTGACTTATCTCTTATATGTGACACTGAGTGCTCATCTTGAAGAGTGCTCTCCTTAGTGCCCATCTCCCATTTTACTCATCCACCTACCCACCTTCACTCCAGAAACTCTTGGTTTGTTCTTGGTACTTAAGAGTCTCTGGTTTTCCTCCCTTTTTGTGTTTATCTTATTTTTCCTTCCTTTTCCCTATATTCATCTGTTGAGTTTCTCAAATCTCACATATGAGTGAAATCATATGATAGTTAAGAGTCTGTTTCTTGGTTTGTCTTCCTCTAGTTTTCTTCTCTTTCGGTTGTTTGTTTCTTAAATTCCACACATGAGTGAAGTCATATGGTAATTGTTTTACTATGATTGACTTATTTGCTTAGCATAATACTTTCTAACATCATCCACATCAATTCAAATGGCAAGATTTCTTTCTTTATTATGGCTGAGTATTTTCAAATCTTTATACATTCATCATCAGTCCATGCACACTTGGACTGTTTCCATAGTTTGGCAATTGTCAATAATGCTGCCATAAACATCAGGGTCCAAGTATCCCTTTGAATTAGTATTTTTATGACTTTGGTGCAAATGCCATATAGTGCAACTAGTGGATCAGAGGGTAGTTCTATTTTTAACTTTTTAAGAAAACTCCATACTGTTTTCCAGAGTAACAACTCCAGTTTGCATTTCCACCAAGAATGCAAGAGGGTTCCTCTTTCTCAACATCCTCACCAACATCTGTTGTCTCTTGTGTTATTAATTTTCGCCATTCTGACAGATGTAAGGTGATATCTCATTGGAGTTTTGATTTGCATTTCCCTGATGATGAGTGATATTGCGCATCTTTACATGTGTCTCTTGGCCATATGTATGTCCTTCTTTGGAATAAAAATGTCTATTTAAGACTTCTCTTCCTTTTTTAATTGAATTATTCCTTTTGTGTGTGTTGAGTTGTATAAGTTCTTCATATATATTGGATATTAAACCTTTATGAAATATGTCATTTGCAAATATCTTCTCCTATTCTATAGGCTGCCTTTTGGTTTTGTTGATTGCTTCCCTCATTGCGCAGAAGATTTTTAATTTAATGTAGTCCCAATACTTTATTTTTGCTTTTGTTTCCCTTGCCTCTGGAGACATATCTAGAAAGAAGTTGCTATGGTCTGTGTCAAAGAGAACACATCCTTTAGAATTCTTACAGTTTTCAGGTTTCACATTTAGGCCTTAAGTCCATTTTGAATTGATTTTTGTGTATGGTATAAGAAATTGGTCCAGTTTTCCCAACACCATTTTTTGAACAGACTTCATTTTCCCCATTGGGTATTGTTTCCTGCATTGTAAAAGATTAATTGACCATATGGTGTGGGTTCATTTCTGGGTTTTCTGTTCTGTTCCATTGATCTATGTGTCTATATTTGTGTTAGTACCATACTGTTTTTATCACCATAGCTTTGTAATATAACTTGATGTTGGGATTGTGGTAACTCTAGCTTTGCTTTTCTTTTTCAAGGTTGTTTTCCCTATTCAGGATCTTTTGTGGTTCTCTACAAATTTTAGGATTGTTTGTTCTAGCTCTGTGAGAAACACTATTGGTATTATGATAGGGATTGCATTCAATCTGTAGATTGCTTTGAGTATTATGAACATTTTCACAATGTAGGTTCTTCCAGTCCATGAACATAGAATATATTTCCATTGCTTTGTGTCATCTTCAATTTCTTTCATCAGTGTTTTGTACTTTCAGAGTAGAATCTTTCACCTATTTGATTAGATTTATTCCTAGGTATCTTATTCTTTTTGATGCAATTGTAAATAAGATGGATTCCTTAATTTCTCTTTCTGCCATTTCATTATTCATTATAGAAATGAAACAGATTTTTGTATGTTGATTTTATATCCTGGAACTTTACTGAATTTATTTATCAGTTCAGCAGTTTTTTGGCGGTGTCTTCTGGGTTCTATATATGTAGTATAATATCATCTGCAAATAGTGAAGTTTTATTCTTCTGTGCTGATTTGGATGACTTTCTTTCTATGTGTTGTCTGATTGCCGTGGTTAGAATTTCCACTACTATGTTAAATAACAGTAGTAAGAGTGGACATCACCATTTTTTTCTTAACCATAGAGGGAAGCTCTCAGTTTCCCCCCATTTAGGATGATGTTGACTATGAGTTTTTCAGATATGGCCTTACCATGTTGTGTTGTGTTCTCTCTAAGACCACTTTGATGAGGGTTTTTATCATGAATGGATGTTGGACTTTGTCAAAGGCTTTTTCTGCCTCTATTGACAAGATCATATGGTCCCTATCCTTTCCTTTACTAATGTGAAGTATCATGTTAATTGATTTGTGAATACTGTGGTCATGGTGAATGATTTTTTAAATATATCGTTGGATTCAGTTTGCTAGTATTTTATTGAGAACTTTTTCATACATGTTCATCAGGGATATTGTGCTGTAGTACTCTTTTGTAGTGGAGTCTATTTTGTTTTGGTATCAGGGTAATGCTGGCCTCATAGAATGAATTTGGAGGTTTACCTTCCTTTTCTCTATTTTTTTCTTTTTATTTATTCTTTTTTCTCTTTTTTTCTTCCTTTTGTTCTATGGTTTGAGAAGAATAAATACTAACATCTTTAATATTTTTTAGAATTTGCCTGTGAAATCATATGGCCCTGGATTTTGCTGGGAGTTTTTGATTACTTATTCAATTTCTTTGCTAGTTATCAGTCTGTCCAACTTTTTGATTTCTTCCTATTTCAGGTTTGGTAATTTATATGTTTTTAGCATTTCTTCCATGTTGTCCAATTTGTTGGCATATAGTTTTTCATAATATTTTCTTTTCTTTTTTTTTTTTACAAATAGTTTATTATCAAGTTGGTTTCCATATAACACCCAGTGCTCATCCCCACAAGTGCCCTCCTCCATGCCCATTTCCCCCCTCCTCCCTCACACCCATTAGTCCTCAGTTTGTTCTCAGCATTCAAGAGTTTCTCATGGTTTGCCTCTCTCCCTTTCCCCCACCATTTCCCCCCTTCTTCTCCCCCATGGTCCTTTGTTAAGTTCCTCCTAATCCTCCTATACGTGCAAACATATGATATTTGTCCTTCTCTGCCTGACTTATTTCGCTCAGCATAACACCCTCAAGGTCCATCCATGTTGCTACACATGGCCAGATTTCATTCTTTCTCATTGCCATGTAGTATTCCATGGTATAGATAAACCACATCTTCTTGATCCATTCGTCCATTGATGGACACTTAGGCTCTTTCCATATTTTGGCTATTGTTGAGAGTGCTGCTATGAACATTGGGGTACATGTGTTCCTATGCATCAGCATTCCTATATCCCTTGGGTAAATTCCTAGCAGTGCTATTGCTGGGTCATAGGGGAGTTCTATTGTTAATTTTTTGAAGAACCTCCACAGTTTTCCAGTGGGGCTGTACCAGCTTACATTCCCACCAACAGTGTAGGAGGGTGCCCGTTTCCCTATATCCTCGCCAGCATCTAGAGTTCTCTGATTTGCTCATTTTAGCCACTCTGACTGGCATGAGGTGGTATTTCAGTGTGGTTTTGATTTGTATTTCCCTGATGAGGAGGGATGCTGAGCATCGTTTCTTGTGTCATTTTTAAATTTATTTCTGAGAGAGAAAGAAAGACAGCATGAGCAGGGGAAGGTCAGAGGGAGAGGAAGACACAGAATCTGAAGCACCCTCCATGCTCTCTCTGAGCTAGCTGTCAGCACAGAGTATGCGTTGAACGTGGGGCTCGAACCCACAAATCATGAGATCATAACCTGAGCTGAACCTGAGCTGAAGTCTGACACTTAACCGACAGAACCACCCAGGCACCCCATATTATTTTCTTAAAATCATTTGTATTTCTGTGGTGTGGGTTGTTATTTCTCCTCTCTTATTTGTGATTATATGTGTTTGGGTCCTTTCTCTTCTTTTTGATAAGTCTGGCTAGATGCTTATCAATTTTAGTGATTTTTTTCAAAGAACCAGCTCCCTTGTTTCATTGATCTGTGCTATTGTTTTTTTCAGTTTCTATATCATTTACTTTTGCTCTAATCTTTATTATTTTCCTTCTTCTTCTGACTTTAGGCTTCATTTGTTGTTCTTTTTATAGTCCTTTAGGTGTAATGTTAGGTTGTGTTTTTGAGATTTTTCTTGCTTCTTGATGTAGGCCTGCATCATTATATACTTTCCTTTTAGAATTGCTTTTGCTGCATCTCAAAGATTTTGGGCCATGTTTTTATTTTTGTTTCCAAGTACTTTTTGATTTCTTCTGTAATTTCCTTGTTGACCCATTCATTGTTTAATAGCATGTTGTTTGTCCTCCTTGTATTTGTGCTTTTCCAAATTCGGTCTTGTGACTGACTTCTAGTTTCATACCATTGTGTTCAGAAAAGATGCATGCTATGACTGCAGTCTTTTTGAATTTGTTGACACTTGTTCCATGGCCTAATATGTGATCGATTCTGGGGAATGTCCCATGTGCACTCAAAAAGAATGTGTATTCTGCTGTTATAGGATAAAATATTCTGAATATATGTTAAGTTCATCTGGTCCATTGTGTCATTCTAAGCCATTGTTTCCTTGTTTACTTTCTGTTTAGATGATGTGTTCATTGATATAAGTGAGCTGTTAAAGTTCCCTACTATTGTATTATTATCATTTGTTTCCTTTATGTTTGTTATTGTTTTATATATTTGGGAGCATAAATATTTACAATTGTTAGATTTTTTTGTTGGATTGTCCTCTTTATTGTGATACAGTGCCCTGTTTTTGGTCTGTTGTTACAATCATTTTGTTTTAAAGTTTAGTTTGTCCAATAAAAGTATTGCTATTCCAGCTTTCTTTGGACTCCTAGTTGCATGATAAATGTTTCTCCTTTCCCTCAGTTTCAATCTGCAGGTGTCTTTAAGCCTAAAAGGAATTTTTTCTAGGCATCGTATACATGGGTCTTGGTTTTTCATTCATTCTGACACCCTATCTCTTGATTAGAATGTTTAGTCCATTTGCATTTATAGTAATTATTGATATATATGTATTTAGTGCCATTTTATTACTTGTTTTTCCATATACCTGGAAATTTCCACTGATCCATTCTTTGTCACTTTTGGTAATATTACTTGCAGGATTAGGTTAGTGGTTATGAATTCCTTTAGTTTTTCTTTGTCTAAGAAACTCTATCTCTCCTTCTGTTGTGAATAAAAGCCTTATTGGATAAAGTATTCTTGGCTGCAGATTTTTCCCATTCAGCATGTTGAATATGCCACTCTGTGCTTGCCTAGTTTCTGTTAAGAAATCTTCAGCTAGCCTTATAGGTCTTCTCTTGTAGGTTAGGAACTACTTATGTCTTGCTGCTTTTAAGATTTTTTCTTTATCACTATATATTGCAAATATAATTACAATACATCTTGGTGTGGGGGTGCCTGGGTGGCTCAGTAGGATAAATGTCTGATTTCAGCTCAGTTGAAGCTTCATTCATGATCTGATGGTTCATGGATCTGAGACCTGCACTGGGCTCTGCTGCCCTCTGGGCTCTGAGAACTGCTGGGCTCAGAGCCTGGAAACTGACTTGGATTCTGTGTCTCCCTCTCTCTCTGCCCCTCCCCACCCCTCTCTCTTTCAAAATAAATTTAAAAAACATTTTAAAAAACCAACATATTGGTGTGAATCTGCTTTTGTTGATTCTGTTGGGGGTTCTCTGTGCCTTCTGGTTCTGAATATCTGTTTTTTCCCCAGATTAGGGAAATTTTCAGGTATTATTTCTTCAAATAAATTTTCTTCCCCCTTTATCTTCTTCTGGTTATCCTATAATATAAATGGTACTACATTTGGATGGAATCACTGAGTTCCCTAAGTCTATTCTCGTATTGCATAATTCTTTTCTCCCTCTTTTGCTGAACTTTATTACTTTCCATTACCTGTCTTCTAGGTCACTAATTTGTTCCTCTGATTCTTCCAACCTGCTGTTTATGCCATCAAGCATGTTTTTCATTTCACTTATTGTGTCCTTTATCTCTACTATGTTATTCCTTATTACTGTGTTAAAGTTCCCATGTCTTCCACTCTTTCCTCAAGTCTAGTGAGTATTCTTATTATCATTGGCTTAAATTTTTTATCAGGCACATTACTTATATCTGTTTCATTTAGATCTGTACTGTGACCTTGTCTTCTTCTTTCATGTGGGACAACTTTCTCTGTCTCCTCATTTTGCCTGTTTCTATGTATCTATTTCTCTGTATTAAGAGTGTCAGCTGTGTGACATTTTTCTCTCAAATTGTTCTCTCAAAAGTATTGACTTTGTGAAGAAGTCCTACAGTTCCCCGTAATACAGTGTCCCCAGTTTACCAAAACTGGCACTTTAAGAGAATATCCTTACTTCCTATTGTTGTGTCTGAGTCACGTTTCCTTTCTGTATAAACATCAGCACTGACTCTCTACTTGTTAAGGGCTGTGCTTGTTTTCTTTGGTACTAGTGGGACCCACATAGGCCTGCTGTGGGTAGCATGTCTTCAGGGGAACTTGGGAGCAGGGTGGTGGTGTTAGCAAAATTTGCACTGGGCCACTAGTTCTCTGCCAGATCCCCTGAAGTACTACCTTGGCTAGGGGCTGTGTGCTGGGGCAGCCAGGGATGCGAGGCTAGGTGTCATGTCACAATGATGGCTGGGGGCACATAGCTGGGCAGAGTGTGGCAACAGGGGGTGAGAGCTTGGGTGAGACACATGAGAGTGGCTAGTGGCTATCTGCTGGGTGTGGTGCAGCTGATATGTGTTGAACACTGTTGCTACTGTGCACCAGGCCAGCTGGGCAGTTTGCCCATATGCCTTCACTCCAGGGTCAAGGCCAACAGACTTGGAGTGTGTGAGTACTCAGATGATGTCCTGGGCATGGTGTCCTGCTAGCAGGTTAGGTAGCATGTGTCTGGGCAGCCCTGCTTCCTGCAAGTGTCTCTGCTTATGCTTGGAGTTGAGGGACGAATTTGGCATCTGCCAGCTCCCTCATTTTCTGGGAAGTCCCTCAACACATTCAGAAAATAGTATAAGCAGATATGTCTTCTGTTTGCCCCAGGTGTTGTGTAAACTGCTGTTTTTATGGTGCTTCTTCAAGCAGGTTGCCGCTTCTTCAAGGGTGGGGACCAGCTATCACTAGCCCTTCTGACTCACCCAGTGCTGAGTCAGTTGACCTCCGAACCTTCAGATTCCAAGTCCAGCTAGTTTCACAAACTCACAGAATTCAACTCCTCTGGTTTTAAAAGACAAATGTTATGAGGATTAGTCTTCCTCATGGTAGGAAGTCCTATTTCTCTGCCTTCTTCACACATAGCTTCCTCCTTCCTGTTGGTAGCCTCTCTGAGTCTTTCTGATCTTCCTAACCTTTCAAATGTAGTTTCTTCTCTATATTCAGTTTTGGAGTTTGTTCTGCCTGCTTCACATCCCTTTCCAGTTTATTGACTTGAAGATGAATGATATCCAGTTGAAAACATGGGATAGGATGAGCTCAGGGTCTTCTTACCCAGCCATTTTCCCATATCCATAGAGGACCTTAATGTCAATTATGGTGATAGGACTTGTCCATGTAAGTGTGTGCCAGCAGCTGCCATCTTGTCCTGCTTTTCCAGGAATGAAGCTTTGGTGGAAACTGCCTCACTCAAGAGGAAACTTAGTGGGCTTCTCCCCTCCATGGCTTGTCAAGGTCACCATCTTAGTTTTAAAGTCTATTCTGTCAGATATACCTATTGCTACCCCAGCTTCCTTTTCACTTGCATTTGCATGATAAATATTTTTCAATTCCCTGACTTTTAACCTGCATGTGTCTTTAGTCTGAAATGAATCTCTTGTAGGCAGAATTTATCCATTCTGTTATCCTATGTCTTTTGATTGGAGTATTTAGTCCATTTACATTCAAACTAATTATTAACAGGTATGTACCTATTGCCATTTTGTTGCTTATTTTATGGTTGTTTTTCATTGTTCTTCTCTGTTTCTTTTCTTGCTCTCTTCTCTCACGGTTTGGTTTATATATAGCATCTTATGCTTATAGCAGTCTATATTAAGTTGATGGTTGTGTAAGTTTGAAGTAATTTCTTATTCCTCTCCTCCCCAAGTTCTAGGTATATAGCATCATACTTTATATCCTTTTATTTTGTGGATAATTTGACTGATTTTTATAGATATACTTATTTTTGCTGTTTTTACTTTAGTATCATACTCCCCTACTTAACATCTTTTCTTTCCACTCAAAGTGTCGTCTTTAAAATTTCTGTAGGACTTGTTTAGTAGTCATGAATTCCTTTATGTATTGCTTGTCTGTGAAACTCATTATCTCTCCTTCGATTTGAATGACATAGCCTGGCTGGATTATGTATTCTAGGCTGCGGATTTTTTTTTCCTTTCTGTTCTTTGAATCTATCGTGCCATTCCCTTCTGGCCTGCAAAATTTTTGCTGAAAAATCAGTTGTTAGACTTATGGGGCTTCCCTTGTATGTAACTTGTCTTTTTTGTTGGCGCTTTAAAATTTTTTCATTATCACTACATTTGCTATTTCCATTACTATGTGCTTAGTTTAGATCTCATTGGGTTGATTTTATTGGGGGAGCTCTGTGCCTCCTGGACCTGGATATCTGTTTCCTTCTCCAGATTTTGAAAATATTCCACTATTATTTCTTCAACTAAATTTTATGTCCCCTTTTCTTTTTCTCTTCTTCTGGGATTTCCATAATGTGAATGCTATTTTACTTATAATGTTGCTGATTTCCCTAGGTCTATTTTTATTTTTTTCCCTCCTGTTCAGCTTGATTGCTTTCCACTACTCTGTCCTTCATTCATTCTTATGCTTCTTCTAGTCTACCATTTATTCCATCTGGTGTACTTTTAATTTTAAGTTACTGATTTTTTCATCTCTGATGTGTTCTTTTTATGCTTTCTTTCCCTTTGTTAAGGATCTCACTGAGGTCCTCCACTCTTTTCTCAAGTCCTATTAGTATCTTCCTAATCATTACTTTGAATTCTCTATCAGGCATATTAATTATCTCTGTTTCACTTGGGTTTCTTGCTATGATTTTGTCTTATTCTTTCATTTAAGATGTAGTCCTCTGTCTTCTCATTTTGCCTAAATCTTTATGTCCATTTCTCTGTGTTAGGAAAATCAGCTATATCTTCTGCTCCTGGTAGTAGTGGTTTTATGGAGAAGAGTTCTTTTACTACCCTGTAGTGCAATGTCCCTTATTCTCCAGAATCTGGAGCTTTATGAGTGTCTCCTATGTGTGTTGTTTGTGCCCTGCTCTTGTGGCTGAGCCACTTTTGCCTTCAGTCTAGTCATCTTCAGTGCCTCTCTGCTTATTATGGGCAGGGTTCTGTCTCTATGCTGTTAGTGGGCCAGCCTGGGTCTGCCTTGTCCTTAAATTGAGTCAGAACAGGCATCTGCCAGAGATGCGGTAGGACCAAACTGTGGTAAAATGCAGGAGCAGGTCACATGGTGCGAGCAAGGTCTGCACTAACAGGAGGAGACCTATAACCTCCAGGATCTAGGCAGGCAGGATTGGAGGTGGCACGTCAGAAGAAGCATGTTGGGGGGGAAGTTTATATGGTTCTGTTGTGGGAGTAAAACTAGAGCAGAATCCTGGTGGATGGGGACATATCCACAGGAGAACACATAAGTAGCGTGCACTGTTAGCAAGTTAGGTAGTGAATGTTGGTGCTGAGCCTGATGGTGCAGCTTTCTGTGTGTTTACGATGGGTGGCAGGGGAGGGCAATGGTACCCTCCAACTCCTTTCTTCCTCAACAAGACTTCTAGCCATCCCTGCCTCTCCATCACAGGCTCTGAGATTAGTAAACAAATATCTCTCTTGTATACTCCAGGTATTTTTCAAACTGCTGCTTTTGTGCTCTATCTCTGCAAGGTGTTTTTTTGTTGTCTCTTTAAGAGCAAGGACTCAGTTTCTTCTTGCTCTTCTGACTCTCCCACAGCCTGCTGAATTTTGACGTTCAGGGCTTTAAGCACTGCTGATTTTAAGAACTCACAAAATTCAGCCCCTCTGATTTTCAAAGCCAGTGTTATCGGGATTTGTCTTCCCCATATGGTCTCCCTGTTGTGAGAGTCTGTTTCTTTTTTCTATGTATGCCTGTGGTGTCCCTTCAACCCACAGACATCCCACTGTTCCATTTAGCTAAGACCATCTCTCCACCCTTCCTACCTTCCTTGCTGTAGCTTCTTTTCTAAATTTAGCTGTGGAGAATTTGTTCTGCCAGTTTTCAGGTCAATTTATGGGTTATTTACTCTGATTTTGGTGTTATTTGGGACTAGGTAGCTTAGAGTCATCCTACTCTGCCATCTTCCCTGATCCCATATATAGATTCTTTTTACGTTTTGTAGACAGTCATATTATCTGCAGCCAATGATACTTTCTATTATTTCTTTCACATCTTTGTATCCATTACTCATTTTTCCTCTCCTTATTTTTGTAAAAAAAAAAAAAAAAAACCCTTTATTTTTTCTATTTACTTTTATTGGCATAAACCAAATAACATTAATTTTCATAATAGTAAATGAACATATCACCACTTTTGTTTTTTGTATTATGTAAATGGTATACATTTTCAACTCTGAATGTTTTTGACAATTAATAATAATTTGGGATACAAATTAAACTTAAAAATGAACCGCTTCAAATAATTTATTCATACCTTAAGAATTTCTTCTTAGAGTTTTCACAGAGAATTTTACATTACACGGTTCGACTATTAATTAAAATTTTTTCTAATTTTATTGAGATGCAATTGATGTGCAACATTAACATTAACACTTTAAAATGTAAAACATAATGATTTAATATATGTATATATGGTGAATTGATTATTAAAATCAGTTTATTTAATGTCTATTACCTCACCTAGTTACAGTGTTTTCCCTTGTGATGAAATCTTTAAGATATACTCATTAACTTTCAAATATGCAGTAGAGTATTGTTAGTTACAGTCATCATACTGTATCTTATATCCTGAAACTTACTCATCTTATAATTTGAGGTTTATACATTTTGATCACCTTTACTCAATTTTCCCATCCTCCACCCCCACCTCTGGCAATTTTCAATATAGACCAATCACTAGTAAGGAGATTGAATCAGTAATAAAATATCTCCCAATGAAGAAAAACCCAGGACCAGATGGCCTCACTGATTAATTTTACTAAACATTTAAAAAAGAACCAAATAACCAGTTCTTTTTTTTTAAGTTTACTTATTTATTTTGATAGAGAGAGTGTGTGCACAAGTCAGGGAGGGGTATAGAGGGAAAGAGAGAGGATCCCAAGCAGGCTCTGTGATGTCAGGACAGAGCCTGATGTGGAGCTCAAATCCAAGAACTGTGATATCATGACTTGAGACAAAATCAAAAGTCATGTGCTTCACCCATGAGCCATCCAGGTGCCTCAGAATCAATTATTCTTAAACTCTTCCAAAAAACATAAGAACAGGAAACACTTCCACACTCATTTTACAAGGCCAGCATTACCCTCATACCAAAGGCAGATAATGACATTACAAGAAAAGAAAACTACCAGCCAATATCCCTAATTAATATAGATGTAAACATTCTCAAGAAAAAACTAGCAAACTATATTCAACAACAAATTAAAAGATTACACACCATTTTCAAGTGGGATTCATCTCTGGGGTGATTCATCATGCACAAGGATATTGTGTATACACAAATCAATAAATGTGATACATCACATTAATAGAATAAAAGACAAAAATCATATGATCATCTAAATAGATACAGAAAATCCATATGACAAAAGTTAACATCCATGCATGATAAAAACTCAACAAATTAGAGACAGAAGGAAGATAATTCAACAAAATAACATCTAGATATGACAAGCCCAAATATAACCTCATAACAGCCAAAGGTTGAAGGCTTTTCTTCTAAGTTCAGGAACAGGACGAGAGTGCCCATTACTACAACTCCTGTTCAACATAGTACTGGAAATCCTAGCCAGAGTGATCAAGCAAGAAAAATAAATAAAATGCCTCAGAACCAAAAAGAAATAATTAAAAGTGACTATTTGCAGATGATATGATTTTATATAAAGAAAATCCTAAAAATTCATAAGAACTGTTAAATCTAATCAATTAATTCAGAAAAGTGGTAGGATACAAAATCAGTTGCATTTCTATACACTAGGAATGAATTAGCTGGAAAAGAAATCAAGTAATCCACTCCATTTATGATAACATAAAATACAATAAATTTAACCAAGGAGTTAAAAAAGTCTCAACATTTAAAACTATCAGATATTGATGAAAGAAATTAAAGAGGACACAAACAAATGTAAATAAATCCTATGTTCATGAATTGGAAGAATTTAAAATGTTAAAATGTCCGTAATCTCCAAACATGGCACATTTATAGTTTCAATGCAGTCCCTACCACGATTTCCATGATCCTTTTCACAGAAATAGAAAAAGCAATCCTAAAATTTATATGGAACCACAAAAGACCCCAACAGCCAAACAATCCTGAGAAGGAAGAATAAAGCTAAAAGCATCATACTTTCTGATTTCAAACTATATTGCAAAGGTACTATAATCAAAATAGTATGAGATTGGCTTACAAACAGGCCCATAGACCAATGGAAGAGATGCAAGAGTATATAATTAACCCCAAACATATAGTCAACTGATATTTGATAAGGGAGTTAATACTTAATGTAGAAAAGTAGAAAAGACAGTCTCTTCAACAAGTTGTGCTGGGAAAACTGGATATTTACATACAAAAGGATGAAACTAACCCCTTATGGTCTTTCATGACCATAAAAATTACATTGAAATAGATTAAAGGGTTAAAAGACCTGAAATGATAAAAATCACAGAAAAAAAAATAGGGAAAAACAAGATACTTTGACATGAGACTTGTCAATAATTCTTTGGTTATGATACCTAGCACATAAGTAACAAAATAAAAAAGAAACAAGAGATTATATCAATCCAAAAATTATGTGTTTATGTTCTTAATGCTAGGCTAGTACCTTATGGACAAAATTTAATAGAAATAGGGATAGCATAAATCCTTGTCTTGTTCATGATTTTTGAGACTTTCTACATAAGATCATATTTGGTATGTTTACTCTAGACCAACGGTAAATACACTTTATCAGGTAATAAAAATTCCCTTTTATTTCAAGTCCTCCTAACTGTGTGTGTGTGTGTGTGTGTGTGTGTGTGTGTGTGTTTACTCCAAATAGCTACTCATTTTTACTGAATAGTTTTTTTTACTAATTTAAATGAAAAATAATATGGTTTTCCTCCTTTTATTAGTCAGGATTGGTGTTTACATTGTTTAATCTTTAGAGCTAAGTAGATCTGGGCAAATTGACCTAGTTCTTACTCCTAATTGTATGTGATTTTAGGCAAGTTTCTCTCTTTTTAAAAAAAAAATAATGTTTATTTTTAAGAGAGTGAAAGACAGAGAAAGAGTAGGGACATGTCAGACAGAGAGGAAGACACAGAATCTGAAACAGGCTCCAGACTCTGAGCAGTCAGCACACAGCTGGATGCAGGGCTTGAACCCACAAACTGTGAGATCATGACCTGAGTAGAAGTTGAACTCCTAACTGACTGAGCCACTAGGTATCTCTAGGCAAATTTCTCAATGTCTCTGATACTCTATTTATCATCTTTAAATTAGGGATAAAATAAAACCTTTGCTCTACTTTGTGATGAATAAACTACAGTGCATATAAAATCTCTCTTAGAATTTTCTGATTCAACAAATATTAGTTCATGTTTCCTCATATTTTGTTGATGGTTTATAAACCTCTGGAGTGAGAAGCTATTCAAAAAAATTGGTGGGCTTAATGCTAATCAAGTATTTACATACAATATTCTACTTTGTTAGAAAAATTCCAAAAGAAACTAGAAGGAAAACAAATAAATACAAACAACAAAGAGCATTTGTTATACCCCTAGGCCATAAAATGAAATTAATCAGGATGCTACTGATGTAAATGAATTATGCAAATGATAAAACAAAAGATTTCAAACACACAAAATCTTGGGAGACGTTGCTATAATGAAAACTTGAATACGCCTATTTGATATTGACATCAAATGCCAATAAAGAAAAGCTTTGCAAAAGCTGTACTCCAGATGAACCGTTTCCTAGAAAAAGAGCTCATTGGACTTTTCTATCAGCCATTTTGTATTTTTTCAACAGTGAACAATGAAAATAAACAGGTGTTTTATTTTCTGGTGCAAATAAACTTTAATTTTTGGCTTCATACATATTGTTGAAGAAAGACAGATTTTCTAACATCACATTCAATATTTATGTCTTTTTAAAAAATTTTTTGGAATGAGTAGAAATGCTTTATCAATTGGTTAAAAAACTTCTTTGGCTTTTATTTAATTTATTTTTTTAAATGTTTTATTTATTTCTGAGAGAGAGATAGAGGCAGCGTGAGCAGGGGAGTGTCTGAGAGAGGGAGACATAGAATCCGAAGGAAGCTCCAGGCTCTGAGCTAGCTGTCAGCACAGTGCCCGATGCAGGACTCGAACCCACGAACCATGAAATTATGACCTGAGCTGAAGTCAGATGCTCAACCGACTGAGCCACCCAGGCACCCCTTTTTTGGCAGTTAGAGTAAGTATAATTTTAGGCAGAGAGAAGAATTATTTATCTTGATCCTCAACACTGTAATCCTGCCTATGTACATACATTGAAGCCTAACATCCTATGGTGCAAACTTGTGTTGTTTTCATCATATTGAGAATCCTAACTTTAAAAGAGTGACTTTCATTAGTGTGGATTTAGTTAGTGAGAAAATTACTTGTTTTTTAAAATCCTCATTCTGGGGACATCCTGGTGACTCAGTTGGTTTAGCGTCCAACTCTTGATTTCAGCTCGGGTCACGATCTCATGGTTTGAGAGTTTGAATCCCATTTTGGGCTCTGCACTGAGAGTGCTGGAGCCTACTTGGGATTCTTTTTCTCCTTCTCTCTCTGCCTCTCCCCTCCTCACACTCTCTTTCTCTCTCTCTCAAAATAAATAAATTTAAGAAAAGAAATCCTTATTCTGAGTTGCTAGATCACTATTGTTTTTTTATAAAAAAAGTCACTATTAAAGGGGAAAACAACTTTTTTCACAGACAGGCTTAAATTCAAATCACTTTTCCCTTTTGCACAAGGAAGACTTTGTGTTCAATTTTAATTAAGGGACATTAAAAAAAGGCTAATTTAAATCCTATGGTTCAGTTAATCAATATTCTATATCTTTGTTTTTCATTTCTCTTTTGGCTTCCACTCCTCATGTATGAAGTTTTTTTGCTCAGAAAACAGGCCTATTTATATATTTTAAAAGAATACCAGAGAAGTAGGACTAAAGACATTCTTTAAAAGTCATAACATATGTTGTACTTCTATTTCTTTTAAAAAGGAATAAATGTAGGCAGTGTAAATACAAATAGAAAACACATGAATCTACTTCCTTAGTTTGCCAAAGAGCATATGCTTCTCATGCTTTGTAATTTCAAATTAATTTAGATCAGATTCTTATATTTTATAAATCACTGAATTGAATATCTTTATATGACTGTCAATTATTTCATGTGGACAAATTTGCTTAATGCTTACATTTTTCATTACTGTGCTAAAGGAATTTGATTGCACTTTGGTGTCTTCAGCTGTCAAAAAAGCTAGAATGAAACATCAGAAGAAAGACTGAATGGTTTTTCTTTCATTACCTCTGCAAGGGACTCATTTTTTTTATTTATATGACTGTTCTAACTACGGTAGAATTTTATGATAAGGAAAAATAAATTGTACCCTAAGGTAATATTCCCATTTTGATGGATTATAAAACATGTTAAAATTGGTCATTACAAACCATAATTCTTCATGGCTTCAAACCCTGTTAGTATAATTTTTTTGAATTATAAAAAATAGCTATCAATTTAGTTGGTGCTATTAAATGACAATGCATTCAGACTGCAGCATTGTAAAATGACAGCACCAGATATCAGGGTTGGTATATTTGTGCTCCTGATGTCTTGAATGAAAACAGCTTTGTTTCCTATAGTTACAGACAAGTGAGGATGACAATGGGGGCCGAATCAGTACATTATTTTTGAAGCACGAAGGACACGTGAATTCATATTTAACAGGGATCAAAATTACTATTATTCCCTAATAAAAGAGGTAGACATTCATTTAAAAATGCTTTAGGATAATTAAAGTGTGAGGGTAAAATATGATCACAAATTAAACAAAATCTCAGAGAACAAAGAGAACTTTTCTTAAACAGCTGAATAAAACTTGGAATTTTTGACAATACATTAATAAAATTTTTCTCACAGATTTCTCAGCAATCTTCTAATAGTACTAAATTCTGTAATATAAATTATTTTGCTTATCATAGCTCAGGATTAAAATGTCTTTCATAATCCAGTGAAGAAATGAGCAGAAGATATGAACAGACACTTCTCCAAAGAGGACATCCAGATGGCCAACAGACACATGAAACAATGCTCAGCATCCCTCATGATCAGGGAAATACAATTCAAAACCACTCTGAGACACCACCCCACGCAAGTCAGAGTGGCTAAAATGAACAAATCAGGAGACTCTAGATGCTGGTGAGGATGTGGAGAAATGGGCACCCTCCTACACTGTTGATGGGAATGTAAACTGCAGCCCCTTTGGAAAACAGTATGGAGGCTCATCAAAAAATTAACAATAGAACTCCTCTATGACCCAGCAATAGCACTGCTAGGAATTTACCCAAGGGATACAGGAGTGCTGAGGCATAGGAGCACATGTACCCCAATGTTCATAGCAGCACTCTCCACAATAGCTAAAACATGGAAAGAGCCTAAGTGTCCATCAACAGACGAATGGATCAAGAAGATGTGGTTTATCTATACCATGGAATACTACATGGCAATGAGAAAGAATGAAATCTGGCCATGTGTAGCAACATGAATGGAACTAGAGGCTGCTGAGCAAAATAAGTCAGCAGAAAATGACAGCTACCATATGTTTGCACGGATAGGAGGATTAGGAGGAACTTAACGGAGGACCATCGGGGAGAAGAAGGGGAAAAATAGTTGGAGAGAGGGAGGGAGGCAAACCATGATAGACTCTTGAATGCTGAGAACAAACTGAGGGCTGATGGGGTTGTGGGAAAGAGGGGAAGAGGGGTGATGGGCATGGAGGAAGGCACTTGTGGGGATGAGCACTGCGTGTTATATGGAAACCAACTTGACAATAAACTGTTAAAAAAAAGAAAAGAAAAAATAAAAGTCAAAATGAAAGAGCAAAAAATAGTCTTTCTTCTTCCTTTTCACTAATGGTTGGTTATTTCGATGGAGCAGTGTGCCATATACTGTCACAGCTGGCTTCCTATTTAATCCACACAATTTATCGAGCAGGGGTTATATTCATATTATAGGCATGGAAAGTGAATTTTAGGAATTATATTTGTCCTAAACCGTATTCTTCATATGTTGCAGACCTAGAGGTCAAACTTACCCTTATTCTGGTTCTAAATCTTTTGGTCTTTTACTTTTCTCATTCTCCTCCTTTGGCACTTTACCTTTATTTTTCTTGTATTGTCATGAGCATGAAAACACCTACAGTTCCTTTCCAAACCTAAATAAAACAATAAAAAGTACAATTAAAACAAGTATAAAAAGAATAAAAATAATAAACAAAGTAAAATAAATAATAATTTTAAGTAATAAATAAATAACTAAAGGCAAAACTAATAAAGATCAATGACCATCAGGTGTAATCTGATGAAATATTCAAACTGCATGAAGAATCCGACAGGAATAAGTTCACTTTAAACACAAAGGAAGAAAAAACAAGTTATCATCTGACTAAAACAACATTAAACATTAAAGGGAATAAAAGGAACATGGAGGTGTTTAGGAATAAATTTGTAACTTAAGATTTCTAAACTTTGTGTTCATGCAAAAAAATCAATGGAAAGATGATCTCACATAAGTAGGATTTTTGAAAAAATCTCTGTAATCTTTAATGCCTATCAGAGGAAAAGGTAAGAGATACCTGGACAAAAAAGTAATGGATTAAAATTATATATGCATTTGATTATTAAAATAATTTTCTTAAAAATTCATAATATGAAAAGAGGTTAAAAAACTCTTAGGATTTTGACTGCAGAATACATCCACAAAATCAGACAAAAGAGGTTCACAAAACCACTGATATCATAAATTTCTACCAATATAGTAAAAGTAAAATGATTAATAGTTTATAGCTTTAATAGTTAAATATTAAAAAAGACCACGAAAAAACTTTATAGCACAATGACAGTAAAATAACATGCATCTTGGAATTTCTCAGTGTAAGATTTGAATCCTTGTTCAAATATTTTCAGATTCTATGATTTTGTGCAAATTTGCAGCCAGGGCTTCACCACCCACATTTATAAAAGACAGATAATAGTGCTTGTTTTACTTGATTGTTATGAGTATGTTATAGATAAAATTCCCAGTGAAGTGCTTGATGCATTTCTCTCTCCTTTTACTGTATTTACATGGATCAAATAATTTCTTAGGATTATGCGACATATATTCATGTCATTGAACTGTTTTCCACTTATATTTTCTGATTATTGTTACATAATCAAGTTTCTCATTTATAGGCTCTTCAATGGCTCATAAGATAATGTTAATAGTTTCATTTGAATTTCTTGTATATTTTGTACATAATTTAAATTTATATCTTTCTTTTGGTTCAAAATTTTGCTGTTTTGTCCAAAACTTAATCATGGTTTTAGCGCATTATTTTTACTGTTAAATATAATGCTGACCATTGAAGGTGTGTGTGTGTGTGTGTGTGTGTGTGTATGTGTGTGTGTGTATACAGCGACATTCATATAAGTAAACCTCATAAAAGAGTTTCTGGTGAAGACAGCAGAGTAGGAGGACCCTAGATTCACCACCTTCCACTGATAAAACTAGGTATCACTTACATCAGTGTAAGTAACCCAGAAAATGACCTGAAGGCTGGAAGAATAAACTCCACAACTAAATGTAGACATGAGGCCATATCAAAGGTCAGAAGGGCAAAGACAGGGCTGGGAAGTAAACAGACTTGTAAGACTGTCAGTGGGAGGGAGGGATGTTTCAGGCACCGAGGAGGGAGAGAGACAGACCCTCACATTGGGCAGTCTGAACGAGAAAGACAAATCCCCATAATGTTTGGCTTTGATAACCAGAAGGGCCAAATTTCATGAGTTGTTACAACCAGTGGGGCTTAAAACTTGGAATTAAAACAAAACAAAACAAAAACAGCAGTCTAGGCTCTTGAAGAGCTGGTGTGCAAGAGAAAGCAGAATCCTCTTCCTTAAAGGGTTAGCACAATAGCCCAGGGAGATATAGCATAGAGGCAGCAGTTTGAAAGGCACCTGGGGCAGATAGTGGGAACTTATTTACTATTCTCAGAATGTGTTTTGGAGGGAGAGAAATCACTGGGGAGCTCCTCCAGGAACAAAGGAACTGGAAAGTACCACTTACCTCCTCCACCTCCCAGCATAAACACACAGCCCCACGTGTGCCTCGCTACCTGACTTGTTAGCATTGCTGCTTATTCTGCTCCATGTTTCTGTTAATCCACCACTCTAGACAGGCAGCGTTGGTCCCGGCAAGGCAGTGCCCCCTCTCATAGAGGAATGGTGGTAAGCAAAACCTACTAGCAGCACAGCTCTGCTGGACCCCCTCCTGCCATGCTTTGCTCAAGTTGACATGCCCTCTGGAATCTGTTCCGGGCCACAGTCTATATAGGGTAGTGCCATAGGCCTGTCAGTGTGCAAGCTGCTCCAACAGCGGCCAACAGCATTCCAAAGTAACTCCTATGCCAGAGAGAGGGAATGATAACTACACATGTCAGTCACAAGGAGACCTTGTAAGGAATTGGAGGCAGACAATTGATCTGACTTCAGGCACTGCTCACCAGTGAAGCTTCCCAGAGGACAACATAATAACACACTCTGAAGTTTGGTGCTACTACATCTCTAGCAAATGCTTGGTCTGACTCAACTCTAGCCCAGGGCATCCCAAGACTGGCCCACTAACACAAGAGGGCAAGACATGCCCACAAGAGGCAAGAGTCACTGCCGATGATTGGAATGAAAAGAAAAGTGGCTCAACCACAAGAGCAAGGCACATTCATGACACATAGGAGACCCTCATGAAGCAAAAGATTCTGGTGTACATGGGACACTACATGGCAGGGTACTACTGGACCTCTTCTTCATTAGGAAATTACTTTCAAATTCAAAAGATGTAACTTTCCTACCTACACAGAAGCAGACATATAGAGTCAGACAAAATGAGAAGACAGAAGAATATATCCCAAAAGAAAAAACATACTAAGTGAAAGAAATACAGCAAAAGACATAAGTGAAACAGATATAAGTAGCTTGCCTGAGGGAACATAGAAAGTAATGATCATAAAGATACTAACTGGACTAGGGAAAGAGTGGAGTACCTCAGTGAGACCCTTAACAGTGAGATACAAAAGAAATCAGAGATGAAGAACACAATAAGTAACATTAAATACACAATAGATGGAATAAACAGAAGTCTAGATGAAGCAGAAGAACAAATCGGTAACCTGGAGGACAGAGTAATGAAAAGTAATCAAGTTGAGCAGGTGCAAAATGAGAATAGACCTAGGGACTCAGCAATACCATCAAGCATAATAATATTGACATAAAGGGATCCCAGAAGAAGAGAGAAAGAAAGGGGATTGGGGTGCCTGGGTGGTTTAGTCAGCTGAGCATCCAACTTCGGCTCAGGTCATAATCTCAGTTTATGAGTTTGAGCCCCACATCAGGCTCTGTGCTGCCAGCTCAGACCCTGGAGCCTGCTTCAGATTCTGTGTCTGCCTCTCTGTCTGTCTTTCTGTCTCCTATCTCTCAAAAATAAATAAGAATTTTAAAAAGTTTAAAAAAGAAAGTGATCAAAAAACTTATTTGAAGAAAAAAAATAGCTGAAAACTTCTTAAATCTAGGGAAGGAAACAGATATCCAGATTCAGGAGGCACAGAGATCTGCCCAATAAAACCAATCTAAGGATGGAGCAGCAGGGTGGGTCAGTCAGTTAAGTGTCTGACTCTTGATTTCAGCTCAGGTCTTGATTTCAGAATCGTGAGTTTTGAGCCCCATGTTGGGCTTCATGCTAGACCTGGAGGCTAGTTTAAAAAAAATCAACCCAAAGAGGTCCATACGAGTACAAATAGTAATTGAAATGGCAAAAGTTAGTGATAAAAACAGAATATTAAAAGTAGCAAGAGAAAAGAAAGCAGTTACATACAAGGAAAACCCCATGAGACTCTCAGCTGACTTTTTCAGCCAAACTTTGCAAGCCAGAAGAGAATGGCATAATATAGTCAAAGGGCTAAAAGGAAAAAAAAAATCTATTTTCAAGAATACAAAATCTAGCCAGGGTATCATTCAGAATAGAAAGAGAGATGATGAGTTTCACAGACAAGCAAAAGTTAAAGGAACTCATAACCACTAAATCAGCTGTACATGAAATGTTAACGGTGAATTTTTGAGTAGAAAGAAAGGACCACAAATGGGAGCAAGAAAAATAGGAAGCTCCAAAATGGAAAAACTAAGTATTTCTATAAAAATCAATCAAGTGATTCACAAAATAAAAGGATATTAAGTTTGACCCCATATACCTGAAATGTGGGGAGGAGAGGAGTAAAGAATGACTTCAAACTTAAACAGCAATCAACTTAACATAGACTGCTATAAGCATAAGATGTTATATACAAACAAAATTGTAACTATAAATCAAAACCAGTAAAAGATATGCAAAATTAAAGAGAAAGAAATCCAAGTATATCACTAAAGAAAGCCAACAAACTATGAGAGAACAGAGCAAGAAAAGAAAGCTAGAACTACAAAAACAACCATAAAATGAGTAAAAAATGGCAATAAGTACATCACTACCAATAATTAGTTTGATTATAAATGGACTAAATACTCTAATCAAAAGACATACGGTGACAAAATTGATTAAAAAAACACACACAATACCTATCTGTATGCTGCCTATAAGAGACATATTTCAGACCTAAAGATATGTGCAGATCAGAAGTGAAAAGATGCAGAAGCATTTATCTTGCAAATAGAAATGAAAAAAAAGTTGGGATAGCAATAGTTATATCAAAGTGGAATTTCAAACAAAGACTGTAAGAGACAAAGGACACTATATTATCAGTCAGCTGAGAATCCATTGAAAAGATATAATAATTGTAAATATTTATGCACACAACATGAAAGCATCCAAATAATTAAATTAATTAATAACAAACATAGAAAAAATAATCAATAGTAATACAATATTAGTAGGGGATTTTGACACCTCATTTACATCAATGGACATATTAAAAACACAAAATCAACAAGGGAATAGTGGCTTTGAATGACACACTGGCCAGATGAATCTAACAGATATATTCAGAAAAGTTCATCCTAAAGCAGCAGAATACATATTCTTTTCAAGTGCAGATGGAACATTCTCCAGAATAATTGCATATTAGGCTACAAAACAAGAGTCAACAAATTCAAAAAGATCTAAGTCATATCACACATCTTTTGTCACTACAGTGTTATGAAACTAGAAATCAACCACAAGAATCTGGAAAGACCACATACATGGAGTTTAAATATTTAATAATTTGCTACTAAACATGAATGGAGCAACCCAGAAATCAAAGAGAAAATTTAAAAAAATACACGGAGACAAATGAAAATGAAAACACAACAGTCCAAAATTTGGGGGATGCAGCAAAGGCTTTTCTGATTTTAATAATACAGGCCTATAATAGAGGCCTATATCAAGAAGCAAGAAAAGTCTCAAACAACCTAACTTTACACCTAAAAGAGATGGATAAAAGAAAAACAAAGAAAACCAAAACCAGTAGAAGAAGGAAATAGTAAAGATTAGCACAGAAATAAATGAAATAGAAACTATAAAAACAAAACAAACAAAAAATAACAGTAGACATGAACAAAACCAGGAGATATTTCTTTGAAAAGCTCAACAAAATGATAAACCTTTAGCTGGACTCATTAAAAAGGGGGGAGTGGTGCTTCAAATAAACACAATTAGAAATGAATCAGGAGAAATCATAACCCCACAGCACAGAAATATAAAGGATTTTAAAAGAATATTATGAACAATTGTACACCAACAACCTAGAAGAAATAGATAAATACCTAGAAACATAATACATCCTAAAATTGAATCATGAAGAAATAGAAAATTTGATCAAACTAATTGCCAGAAATAAAATTTAGTTAATAATCAAAAACCTCTCTTGGGGCGCCTGGGTGGCTTAGTCGGTTAAGCGTCCGACTTTTGCTTAGGTCATGATCTC
Organism: Hyaena hyaena; assembly: GCF_003009895.1. Classification (NCBI taxonomy): domain Eukaryota; kingdom Metazoa; phylum Chordata; class Mammalia; order Carnivora; family Hyaenidae; genus Hyaena; species Hyaena hyaena. The sequence goes on along the minus strand of NW_024082115.1, from coordinate 105,276 downwards.
GCGGTTCGTGGGGTCGAGCCCCGCGTCGGGCTCTGTGCTGACTGCCAGCTCAGAGCCTGGAGCCTGTTTCAGTCTGTGACTCCCTCTCTCTCTGACCCTCCCCTGTTCACGCTGTCTCTCTCTCTCTCCTAGAAATAAATAAAACATTTAAAAAAAAACAACAAAAAAAAACCTCTCAGTAAATAAAAGTCCAGGACCAGATGGCTTTATAGGTAAATTCTAACAAAAATTTAAGGATAAGTTAACATCTATTCTTTCATCCATTTGAAAAATAATAGAAGAGGGAGGATTATTTTCTAATTCATTCTATGAGGTCTGCATCACCAAAACTGGATAAAGTCACCTGAAAAGAGAGAGAGGGGAGGAGAGAGAAATACAAGCCAATATCTCTAATGAATACAGACAAAAAAATCCTCCACAAAATATTAGCAAACCAAATCTAAGGATACAGTAAAAAAAAAAAAAAAATCATTCACCAGGATCAAGTGGGATTCATTTCTAGGATGCAAGGGTGGTTCAATATTTGCAAATCAATCAGTGTGTTACATCACATCAGTAAAAGAAAGAATAAAAACCATGTGATCATATCAATGGATGTAGAAAAACGATTTGACAAAGTACATCTATTCATGATAAAATCCCTCAACAACGTAGGTTTAGAAAGAACATATCTCAACATTATAAATGCCTTTTTGAAAAGCTAACAGCTAACATCATATTCCATGTGGAAAAATAAGAGACTTTTCCCTAAGGTCAAGAACAAGACAAGGATGTCCATTCTCACCACTTTTACTCAACATAGTAATGGAAATCCTAGCTTAATTATTTTCAGATGGTATGATGCTATATATAGAAAGCCCGAGAGACTGCACCAAAAACTACTAGTTCTGATAAATAAATTCAGTAAGTTCACTGGATACAAAATTGATGACAGAAATCCATTGTATTTCTATACACTAATCATGAAGAAACAGAAAGAAAAATCAAGAAAGCAATCTCATTTACAATTGCACCAAAAATAATAAAATACCTAGGAATAAACTTAACTAAGGAGATAAAAGATCTGTACTTGGTCAACTACATGGTCAATTAATCTTCAACAAACCAGGAAAGAAAGTCCATTGGGGAAAACACAGTCTGTTCAACAAATGGTATTGGGAAAACGGGACAGCAACATGCAAAAGAATGAAACTAGACCACTTTCTTACACTATATACAAAAATCAATTCAAAATGAAATAAGGACCTAAATGTGAGACCTGAAACCACAAAAATCCTAGAAGAGAACACAGGAAGTACATTGGCCATAGCAACTTCTTTCTAGATATGTCTCCTGAGGTAAGGGTAACAAAAGCAAAAATAAACTATTGGGACTACATTAAAATAATAATTAAAAAAAAACCCTTTTGCACAGGAAAGGGAAGTAGAGGGTGTTATACTGAGTGAAGTAAGTCAGGCAGAGAAGGTCAGATACCATATGTTTGCACATATAGGCTGTGGGAGCCCGACAGTGACCACAAGAAAGCATGGTTAGGGACACGGGGATGCACCTGCACACGGGGCTCCCTGCCTGGGCAAAGCATGCCTGCAAACAGTATGCTCTGCCAGGAGGCCTGCACACAATATCCAAGTTTAATGGTCCGCTCGCAAACGAGGTAACATGCCCTCCTTAGAAATAAGGAGGAGGCTGAAGTTGTGGGCAGGCCTCTTAGTAAACATGTTGTGGTCGCTTCCTCCCTTTGCTCCCCTCTGTCCTTGAAATGTGTTTGGCTACTGGCCGTTAATTGGTAAAGGAATGCATCTTGTAGATTTCAGTTTGTATCCAGTTACCGGGGTATAAAATAAACCGCAAGAGGGGCTTGCGTAGAATTGTTCCTCCGGCCGGAGTTGTGTCTCTGTCTGTCTTTTGTGTGTGTCTTGTCCTTTGTGTCATTTCGTCCGCAACAATAGGCAGATTAGGAGGAACCTAACGGAGGACCATGAGGGAGAAGAAGGGGAAAAATAGTTGGGGAGAGGGAGGGAGGCAAACTTGAATGAGTTTGAGAGACTCTTGAATACTGAGAACAAACTGAGGGCTGATGGGGGTGGGGGGAGGGACAAGGGGGTGATGGGCATGGGGGAGGGCACTTGTTGGGATGAGCCCTGGGTGTTATATGGAAACTAACTTGACAATAAACTATTTTAAAAAAATAAAAATAAAAGGCAACCTATGGAATCGGAGAAGGTTTTTGCAAATGACGTATATGATCAAGGGTTAGTATCCAAAATATATAAAGAAGTTTTACAATGCAACACCACAAAACCTCCAAATAATACAATTAAAAATGGACAGAAGACATGGACAGACATTTCTCCAAAGGCATACAGATGGCCAAAAGACACACGAAAAGTCATGATCATCATCACTTACCAGCATGGAAATCAAAATCAAAATCCGTCTTGTTTATATCCTGCTTTGTTTTTATTCATCTGTTGAATGACAACTTGGTTGGTTCCAGTTTTCAGCTATTATGAATAAACCTTTTGTGAACATTCATACACAGATTTTTGTTTGGACATACATTTTCCAGTCAGTTGGGCACTTACCTGGGAGTGCATTTGGTAGATTATATGGCAAGACTATATTTAGCTTTGTAAAAAGACTAATAAACCTTCTTTGAAAGTGACTGTATCTTTCCACCTGCAATGAATGAGAGCTCCTGTTGCTCTGCATCCTTGCCGGTACTTGACTCTCTCATTTTTTTTAAATTTTAGCTATTTTCCTAGGATATGCAGTGGCAATTCATTATTCTTTTTTTCCACTGTTAATTTAATTTGAAATTGCCTAATGAGCTCAGCTTCTTTTCACATGCTTTTGAAAACTCATAAGTTTGTCTCTTTGGTGAAGTGCCTGTTTAGTTCTTTACTTATTAATTTTTTAAATTTTCTTAACATTTATTTATTTTTGAGAGAGAGAGAGAGAGAGAGAGAGCATGAGTGGGAGAGGGGCAGAGTGAGAGAGGGAGACACAGAATCTGAAGCAGGCTCCAGGCTCTGAGCTGTCAAAACAGACTCTGATGTGGGGCTTGAACCCATGAATCAGGAGATCCTGACCTGAGCTGAAGTTGGATGCTTAACTAACTGAGCCACCCCAGTGCTCCTCTTTGCTTCTTATTTTAATTGGACTTTTATATTCTAATTATGGATTTCTAAGAGTTCTTTGTATATTTTGAATACAAGTCTTTTATCAGACATGTTTTTGCACAGATTTTCTCTCAGGCCATGGCCTGTGATTTTAGTTTTCTAACACTGCTATAACAAAGCATACAAATGGAGTGAATTAAATATTACAAATTTATTCTATTATTATTCTGGAGATCAGAAGTCATGCAGACATGGTGTTGTAGACTATGTTCTTTCTAGAGACTTTAGGGAGAGTCCATCTCCTTCTTTCTTCTAGCTTCTTCTAAAGGCCTGCTGCATTCTTTGACTCATGGCTCCATTCTTCATCTTCAAACCCAGCAGCATAGCATCTTACTTTCTCTCTCTTTGAATTTGACTCTCCTTTCTTCATTTTATAAGATCCTTGTGTTTACACTGGGACTATTCAGATAATTCATGATAATCTCCCCATTTTACCTTTGATTACATCTTCAAAAACCCCTTTTGTTATATAAGGTAATGTATTCACAGAATATAGACATCTTTAGAGGGAGGCATTGTTTAGTGTATCATACTTGTCTTTTGATTTTTTTTAGTAGTGCATTCCTCAAAGCAGAAGTTTAAAATTTTTAATAAAGTTCTTTTTATCCTTTGCTGTTTTTGTTGTTGATTTTTTGTGCTTCTGGTACGGTATCTAAAAATTACCAAAGATCAACAAGATTTTCTCTTTTATTTTCTTCTATAAGCTTTACAATTTTGCACTTTCTGTTTAGATTTATGATCCATTTTGACTTAGTATTTATGAAAGGTATAAGGTTTGTGTCACGATTCATCATTTTGCATATTTTTTCTTATTGCTATTATTAAAAAATACCACAAATTTAGTGGCTTAAAACAACACAGGTTTATTTTCCTTCAGTTTTTGCCATCAGAAATCCAAATGGGCTTTGGGAGCTATGTTACTTCCAGAGTCTCTAGAAAGAATCTTTGTCTTTGTCTTTCTAGCTTTTCTCTATCTTCTAGAGTCCATATGAATTCCTTAGATCATGGACACTTTTTCTTCAAGCAAGAGCAAACATATTTACAACTCTGCTTGTGTTATCAAGTCTGCTTCTCTCACCCTCACTCTCTTGCACCTCTCTTATAAAAGACTCTTGTGATTACTTGGATTTATCTGAAAATGCAAGATAATCTCCTGTGTTGAGATTCTTAATCACATCTGCAAAGTCCCTTTCATCATATGAGGTAACATGTTCACAGGGTCTGGGGATTTGAATGTGGACATCTTGAAGAAGGAGAAATATTATAGACATCACATTGTTCCTAAGCCATCTGTTAAAAAGACTATATTTATACCATTGAATGCCCTGTAGTCCTTTTCAACAATCAGTTGAATATATTCATGTGAGTCTGTTTGGTGTTCCTTTTATGATCTATGTATCTAGTCTTTCACCATCACCACATAATCTTGACTACATAGATTTATAGTAGGTCTTACCTAAAATTAGTAATATACGACTTTCAGATACATTGCCCTTTTTGTCTTTTGATTCCTTTAGCAGTGTATTTCTCAAAGTAGAAGTTGGAAGACTTTTAATAAAGTTTATTTTATCATTTATTTCTTTTATGGGTTGTGTTTTTGTATGGCGTCTATCAACTTGTGGTCAAACCATTAATATAAACTTTAAATTAAAAACATTTTAACGGTTTTTTTAAATTAATTTTTGATAAACAGAAAGAGATAGAGCAGGTGCAGGGTAGGAGCAGAGAGAGAGGGAGACACAGAATCCGAATCAGGCTCCAGGCTCTGAGCTGTCAGCACAGAGTCCAACGCGGGGCTCAAACTCATGGATTGCAAGATCATGACCTGAGCCAAAGTCAGACGATTAACTAACTGAGTTACCCAGGCGTCCCTAAACTTTAAATTTTAAAATCAGGTTGGCTATGTCTACAAAGTAGCTTGCTGGAATTTTGTTTGAGGCTATATTGAATCTATGTATCAATAGAAATAATTATCATCCTTGCAATTTGAGTTTTCCAGTCCATGAGTATGGACTATTTCTCTACTTATTTAGATATTATTTGAAAGTTTTCATCAGAGTTTTGTGGTTTAGATATTAGAACCTATAAATATTTTTTAGTTGGGTTTTCATTTTTTAATGCTATTGTAATTTCAAATCAGTTTTTTAATTTCTTTTTTTTTAATATTTTTATTTATTTATTTCTAGGAGAGAGAGAGAGAGAGAGAGACAGCGTGAGCANAAATCAGTTTTTTAATTTCTTTTTTTTTAATATTTTTATTTATTTATTTCTAGGAGAGAGAGAGAGAGAGAGAGACAGCGTGAGCAGGGGAGGGTCAGAGAGAGAGGAAGACACAGACTCTGAAATAAGCTCCAGGCTCTGAGCTGGCTGTCAGCACAGAGCCCGACGCGGGGCTCCAACCCACGAACCGCCAGATCATGACCTAAGTGAAAGTTGGACGCTTAACCGACTAAGCCACCCAGGCGCCCCTCAGTTTTTTAATTTCAAATTTCAATTATTCATTACTGAAAAACAAGTTTTATATATTGACTTTCATACTTTGTGCAACCTTACTGTGTCTAATTTTTCCAGGAGTTTTTGCTTTTTTGTTATTCTTGAGAATTTTCTAGATAAACAATTATGTCATCTGCAAACAAAACTTTTATTTCCTTCTTTCTTTCCATATGCCTTTTATGGTCTTATTGCACTACCTATGATTTCCAGTACAATGCTGAATAACTTGGTAAGAGAGTGCACTTTCACCTAGCTCCTGATCTTAAGGGAAAAAGCATCCAGTTTCTCATCATTCAGTGTGATATTAACTGTATGAGTTTTATGGATGCAATTTATTAATTTGAAGAAGTCCCTATTTCTGACAGTTGAGAGCTTTCAAATATATATGATTTTTTCTGCATTGATTAAGATTTTTATATGACTTTTCTTCTTTAACTTATTAATACGGTGGATTATATTCATTGTTTTTTTTAATTTTTAACTATTAAAAAAAGTCTTGCATACCTGGAATAAAACTCACTTTGTTATGATCTAGAATTCTTTGTATAACTGGATTTGATTTGTTGATGTTTCATTGAAGATTTTTGTATCTCTTATGAAAGATATTAATTTAATTTTTTAAAATGTTTTATTTATTTCTGAGAGAGAGAGAGAGAGAGAGAGAGTGAGCAGGTGAGGGTCAGAGAGAGAGGGAGATACAGAATCTGAAGCAGGCTCCAGGCTCTGAGTTAGCTGTCAGCACACAGCCTGATGGGGGATCGAACCCACGAACCGTGAGATAATGACCTGAACCGATGTCAGTCACTTAAGCAACTGAGCCACCCAGGCGCCCCATGAAAATATTAATTTGTTATTTTTCTTGCTAGCAATGTATTTAATCCGATTTTTGTAGTAGAGTAATGATGGCCTCACAGAATGAATTAGGAAGCATTTCATCTGCTTCTATTTTCTGGAACAAGTTGTGGATAATTGCTACTATTATTATCAATTTGTTGCTGTTGTTAAATATTTGGTAGAACGAACCAGTGTAACCATCTGGGCCTGGTGCTTTCTTTTTTTTGAAGATTTTAATTATTGATTAAATTTCTTTAGTAGATACATATCTATTCAGATTATTTATTTTTAGGTGAATGTTAGTAGTTCGTGTCTTCCACGAAATTTGTCAATTTCACTTAAGTTATCAAATTGATGGGCAGAGAGTTTTCCATAGCATTCTCTTATTATCCTTCTAATAATCATGGAATCAGTAGCCATGGCTTCTCTTTTATTTCTTTATATCTTGCTTAGCATGGGTAAAGAATTATCAATTTTATTGATAATAAACATAATAAATAATGATAGTTTTATTGATAAATTTTCAAATAAACAGCATTTTACTTTTATTTTCTCTATTATTTTTCTGTTCTCAATTTCATTGCTTTTTACTGTAATTTTTATTTCTTTTTCTTCTGCTCGCTTCAGGCTTTCATTATTTCTGTTTCTCTAGCTTCCTAACATAGATTCCTACATTATTCATTTCAGATATTTCTTCTTTTCTAATATATTCGATACTATAAATTTCCCTCAAAGTATTTTTTACCACATCCCACAACATTTATAATTTGAATTAATATTCACAATATTTAAAATTTTCTCTCGAGTGTTCTTTGATCCATTAATTTTGAATTGTGTTATTTGATCTCCAAATATTTAGGATTTTCAGCTCTCTTTCTATTCTTTATTTCTAGTTTATTCCATTGTGGTTTAACAATACACTTCATATGTATTTTTATTGTTTTAAATTTGTTAAGGTATGTCTTATGGTCCAACATTTAGTCTTTCTTGCTTAGTCTTCTTTGTGATCTTGAAAAGAATCTGCATTCTGCTGATGGTGGTGGAGTATTCTACACAGGCCAAGTATATCAAATTGGTTGGTACTATTGTTCACGTCAACTATATCCTTATTGACATTTTGTCTGTTCTATCAATTAAAGAAAAGTGTTTCTAACTACAATGGTGAATTTATCTATTTTCTTGTGGTTCTAAAACTTTTGATGTGCCTCATAGATTTTAATGCTTAATTGTTAGGTGTATATACATTAAAGATTGTTATGTCTTTTGGTGAATCAACCCCTTCATCATTGTACAATGTAGCCATTTATCCTTGATAATATTCCTTTTAGTTAAATGTTTTTGTCTGAAATTAATATAGATAGTACAGCTTTTTTGTGTGATTAATATTAGCATGGTATATATTTCTCCTTTCCTTTAGTTTTTAGCTATCTGAATCTTTGTATTTAAAGTAGGTTTCTTCAGATAATACATAATTAGTTGTTTTTCCTAATCCATTCTGACAATCTTTGTGTTTTATACGGTATACTTAAGGCATTCAAATTTAATATGATTATTGGTATAGTTGAATTAACATCTACCATGTTTTTCAACTATTCTGTATTCTTTGTATTTACTTTCCTTTCTTCTTTCTTTTGTTTTCAACTGAGTGTTTTGTATTATTCCACTTTACCTACTCTCTTACCATATCATTTTCTCCTTTTTTCTTTTCCTTTCTAGTGGTTGGCCTAATGTTTGCAAAATAAATTTTGAACCAATATATCTCTATGTTCAAATAACACTTTACCACACCATGTGCAATACAGGTATTTAGAGTATTCCCAATTTCTCTATTCTGTCCCTATGACATTAGTATCAACCATGTCACTTGGCCATTCACTGTGTTATCCAATATGGAATTACTTTATTTTTTAAAATTTATTTATTTATTTTGAGAGAGAGAGAGAGAGAGAGAGAGAGAATCCCAAGCAGGTTCTACTTTCCCAGTGCAGAGCCTGACATGGGCTAAAACTCATGAACTGTGAGATCATGATCTGAGCTGAAATGAAGAGTCGGATGCTTAACCATTAAGCCACCCAGATGCCCCTGGAATTACTTTAAACAAAGAAGGTTTTCTTTTACATCATTTAAGAATAAGCAAGGGGCGCCTGCATGGCTCAGTTGGTTAAGCGTCCAACTTCGGCTCAGATCATGATCTCAGTTTGTGAGTTTGAGCCCCACATGGGGCTATGTGCTGACAACTCAGAGCCTGAAGCCTACTTCAGATTCTATGCCTCTCTCTCTCTCTCTCTCTCTCTGTCCCTCTCTCTCTCTCTGCCACTCCCCTACTTGTGCTCTGTCTCTCTCTCTCTTAAAATAATCATTAAAAAAATTAAAAAAGAATAAACAAAACGTAAGCTGTCATTTTTTTTTCCATTTATTATTTATCCTACTCTCTCCTTCTTTTAAATCCAATGTTCTATTTTCTTAGTTATATAATTTTCTCTTTTCCCGAAGAATATCCTTAACATTTAGTGAGGGCATATCTGCTGATAAAGGATTTAATCAGTATTTGTCAGTCCATGAAATACTGATTTGCCTTCACTTTTGAATTATGTTTTTTCTGGATATAGTATTCTAGGTTGGTAGGTCTATTCTTTTAAGGCTATCCATGTTTCACTCTACCCTCTTCTTGCTTATATCATTTATGGTGAGAAATCTGCTATAATTCTTATTCATATTTTTTTTATAGGTAAGCTTTTTTCCCCTCCCACTCAATCTTCTTTCAAGATTCTCTCTTTTTGTGTTTCCCTCTGTGTCTCTCTCCCTCTCTCTCTCCCTCTTTCTCTGTCCCTCTCCCTCTTTCTCTTTCTTGTCTGTCTTTGGAGGGGGGATTCGGCTGTTAGGTGCCTACGTATCGATTTCTGGGTGTTTATTCTGCTTTATATCTCTGAGCATCTCAGTCTCTGTTTTGGTGTTTGCCATTAATTTTGAAATATTCTTGGCCACTATTAATTTTGATATTTCTTCTGCTCTGCCCTCCTTCTTCTGGCATTCCCATTACGTACATGTTATGCCTTTTGAAGTTATCCCTCAGTTTTTGGATATTCTAAATCTTAAAAAAAAGGTTTTTGTATTTTGCTTTCAAAATTTCTGTTGGCTTACCTTTCAGCTCATTGATTCTTTTCTGAACCATGTTCTGTTTACTGATGAGCCTGGCAAGTGCATTTTTACTTTCTGCTACACTATTTTTTATTCTTTCTTAGAGTTCCACCTTTCTGTTTATAATACATACCAACGGGTTCATTCATGTTGTTTACTTCTTCCATTAGACCTTCTAATATATTATTTACATTTAATTTATATTTTCACTCTGATAATTCCCAAATCTGACTCATATCTGAGTTGTGCTTGCTTTGCCTCCCAGATTCCATTTTTTTCTTGCTTTTTAGAATGTCTTGTATTTTTTTGTTGAAAGCTGGACATGATGTATTTAGCGATAGGAACTGAGACCTAATAGGAACAGGAACCAATAGATCGCAAGTGTTATTCTGGTTAGAAACTGGGCTACTGTTACTGTTTGCTGTAGCTGTAGGTGATAGAAGCTTCAGATTCATCTAAGGTCTTATTTTCCCTTTCTTAGTTTGGGCTTCTCAAAACACTCTTCTCAAGAGACAGTCTATGTCTTGTAGTTCTTTCAGTTACAATCAATGATTATTTTACTGTTATGTTTTCTGAGGTAGTGTGACATTATAGAGGAAAAGACACGTTTTTATAATCTTTTAATTATATTTCAGATTTTTAGTGGATCTGTGACTTGGGACTGTGGACCTCACAAGTTTTTCCTGAATTGATCTCCCTTTACACCATCTTGCCTCTTTCTCTCTTTAGTGGGTTATGTGTCCCTAATGTATTTCCTTGAAACCCAACCTCTTGTTGAGTATGTATTTTTTCATCCTTGAAGGGGACAGGAAGGCTGAAGGGATCTCTTGTTGGGAGAAATTCCCTTTCCCCAGTAGGGATAAATTTCCATATTATATGCTAGCAAATAGTTTTCCTTGGAAAGCAGGTTTTTGTGTGGATAAGGCTCTTGTCATGCCTCACTAAAAATATGTTTTCCATCTCCTTGTCATGGCTCAGAGAAACTCTTTCCAGGATCTTCACCGTGGAACCTGGTTGTTTCCTGATGATAATGCCCACAAAAATGTGGGGATGCCCTTGAGATTACAGACCAGGAAGTTTTTTACTCTCATGTTGGTCCACATTCAGCTTTCCAGAATTTATAAAACTTAACATACAATTGCTCCTATTAATTTATGGCTCCAGTAGCTTCTATTCCAGATAAGCAGATTTTGTTGCTTTATCTCTCTGGATGTACTTGTCTCTCTAAATTTTGGGTGTTTTTTGATCTTGCAAACTCTGTTCTTCAGTAGATTGACATGGTCATTGGTTTTCAGTTTTTCCAGATTTTTTCTTGTTGTAATGATGGACATAATGAGTTCCAAGCTCTTTATATATCAGAGTGAAAGCAGAAATCAGGAGAGGTATTTTAGATTTGTAATGTCAGAAGCTTTCTCTAAAATTGTGTGCTTGGGAATTATTTTAATTTTTCTCTCTGGAATTATTCATTTTATGTGCATTTTACCTTGTTTTAAAAAATCAGTGCTTCTTCATAATGTGCTGATGTGGCTTGGCTGATGGAGCTGGTTGCGACTATCATGTGCATATGGAGAAATTAAGAGATGTGCTTATATTCTCTGTTTGACAGAAAGCTAGATAGTACTTAGCTTAGCAAACTTTTTCTCAAACCAGATTTCCTTTGAGATGTTTTCATTACTACATATCCTCCCTTTTATCTAAATATTGGAGCGGGGGATGGGTGAAATAGGTGATGGAGATTAAGGAGTCACTTTTCATGATAAACACTGGGTGATGTATGGAATTGTTGAATCATTATATTGTATACCTGAAACTAATATTACACTGTATGTTAACTCTATTGGAATTAAAATTAAATTAATTTAATTTAAAAATTAAAGAAATCTTGGACAGATAATTGTGTGCTATTCTATGCTGCCTGATCCCAGAGACTTTTATGTCTTCAGTGAAGCTGAGCCACAAAATGAGAGTGATATTGTCAGATAATTTTCAGTTTCTTCTAGCTACTGTCATTCTTCTTCCTCCAGGCATGTGGTTGTTTGTATCCCAGGTTGGGGTTTGCAGTCACCTAAGCTCATATTTTCTCTCTAACTTCACCTTTTACTGCTTTTATCAATGTCCCTTCTTTTCTTTCATCCTCAACACTGTCTAGGGACCCCAAACCTCTCATATTCTGCTTGGCATACTGTACTCTTGCACCTATTTGGAGTATAATCTTCCATCGTTCCCTCTTTCCCACTGCTTTTCTAGTGAATCCTCATTCACCCTCAAAACCCTCCCTCCTTTTAGGAAGCATTCTCCTATTTTTCCATGCAGAGTAATACCTCCCATCTTGCATTTTCCCAGCACTGCACCTCTATCCACAAATGTATCCTTCATGCCAATCATTTACATATTTCTGTCCTATTAAAGAATATGATTGCCTTGTACACAAGAGTGATATCTCTTATTTTTTTTCAACTACAGCTTAACACAGAGTGTGGAACCTATAGGTGTTCAGCTCACATATTTAAAACAGTGAATATTAAATGGTAAAGTCATTTAAAACATAATTGATGCTATCCTAATAACTCTAACTTGACCATTACTTCTAAGGAATCATACTTTTACAGTTGTATTTTTAAGTTTCATATAAAGTCTTCCTTTCTTTTGTCTTCTTTCTCTTTTTCTTTTAAACTCCAATTAAAATTGTGTGTAGTATTAGAAACGTAGTATGTTTTATTTATTTTTATCTTCTTCACAAACTGCTGTCACAGTACATAAGCTGAAAGAGTGCATTTCATTTAGGTTAACTATGGGTTTAAAGACAGCTCCAGCATCAAGTTCTACTTCTATCTCTCCTCCCAAATTATATGAACTTTATTAGAGCTCACTCAATCTATAAAATAATTTCTTCATATGTATTTTGCAGATATTTTGCACTTTTAGCAAGTAAATAGTTTTCTTAATTTTACTTAAATCATAGTTTGCCATTTCCACTTGAGGTAGAAATGAAAGCTCTTGGACAGAGTCTCAGTGCTGTGTGTGAGTGCTGCTGGCACTTGTTCTCTTAAAATAACATTTTGAGAAACAACAGATGTTGTAGAAATAAGAAACTGGCTACTTGAGAGCTGAGCTGGTTAATGCCTTTATTGATAGCAGTGGTAGCAACTTCCATTCCTTGTATAACACAGTATACTGGAGTCCTTTTTTTTAAGTAAGCACTTTTGAACATTTTCCTATTTAATTCTCATGATATATTTTGAAATAAATGCTAGTGTTATCCACAGTTTACTGAGGAGGGAACACAGCTCTCAAACTCCAAATAGAGATTATAAATTATGAATCTAGTAGACTACTATTACCCTTCACCTAAAGATGGCTGCACAGAAATTCTTTCAGCTTAATTTGTAATGTGTGCTCCTGCCTAAACTGTTCTAATGGCACAATTCATCTCCCTCACCCAAACTCCACATGCAGCTGCAGAGACTGCAAATCTCAGTGTCGAGTTACAGACAAGAGACACTGAAAGAACTTTCTTTACTGACAGCTGAAGAATAATTTTTTCTCTTTGTATCGGTGTACCAAAATGTACTATGACATGTCCAAATCAGTAGTAGTAAGAATGAGAACCCAGATAGCCAAGAAATCTTTGTGGGAGAAGAAATAGCCTTTAAAGACAGGCCTCTGGCAGTGGCCATTCCCAACCACTTGTGAAACAGAAACAATTTTTCATTTGTAGCAAAGAAATGCATGAATCCTCTGTCAAAAATTGCATCAGTCAGAAATCCAATGCTAGTTTTAAATGAAGGTGTCACCTCAGCATGTCTATAAACAGTGAGGCTTGTGTCTGGTTGTTACGTTTATGATTCATTTGTCCTTTGGTGAATTAGAATGTTTGACATTCCTGCATTTGGCTGTAAAACGCAGGAGGATATTAAGTGGATAGTATAAAACTCTGTGATTCATGACAGAGAGGAATGAATGTACCACATTATCTGATCACCACTGCAGCTGGCTTAGAGCCACTTATCTGCTGTCTTCACGTCTGGTGTATAGAGATAGACTATCTTTAACGTCATATCCTGAAAGTGGTGATGAATCGTTCTTGGAAGTTTTCTGATTGACACTTTCTCAGGCTTTACATTCTAAGGGTTTAACATATTCAGTTGGGATTAAAACACTGTAGTTTTTCAATGGCCAAATAATTAGATTTGTGAAAATGATCTAACCGTAAAGAACGGAGATCCCCCCCCCACCTTATTAATAGCACCTTGGTTATCTTTTAAAAAAAATCTAAATGCCATTGATTTGGTGGATTAAATTTATGACTGTGCAGAATAATTCTCTATAAATGAATCTCTGCCTTTCCCAAGGGTGCCAGACACACAAGCTGACAGAAAATCATTTAGTAGGATAGGGAATGTTTAATATTGCCTTGGGGCACAGCTCAGGTGCTCACTTTATACATGCTTTTCATGCTGGAAGGAATTGATAAGTGATGTTTCCAAAGGTAAAATATTCTGATGTAACTGAGCTTAGGATCAACGGAGATAAAAGTTTGTGAGAACCGATAAGGCCTGTTAGAGGTTTCCCATGAGGGGTGTTTGTATTTATTTGGGGAACTGGGAAAACGTGAAGGGATCTTCCTGGTTCTTCTTAATCAGATTCAAATCTCACTTTTGCACAGGTGAGCTATAAATAGGTATTTGAAAAGTTGCTCTTGTGGATGGGCCTTTGCTCCTACTGGACTTACTCTCATTCCAATCACATCAGAAATGGTGAAAATCAATGTGAAGTGATGCCGCTAAAGGTCAGGAGTGAAAAAGGTTCAGCGCTACAATAATTTAGAGCGCTGCAGAAGGTATCTCATCAACTATTAAGAGATCAATTGAACCATTATTTTTTTAAAGGTTGTGCTTGAGCAGTTTCAGTGCCGACAGTGGGAAAGCTGAGGACATGGAGGCCAGAAGAGAGAACATGGAGAGGGAAGCATGCTCTGGTGACTTGTTCTGATGGAGAATCCATGCTAGGAGCAGCCCTGGAGGCTGCAGTGAGAGATGAAGAACAAGGGTGTAAAACTTCTCTCTGCTGAATCCATTCCTAAGGCTGCCTTCTGTGATGTTACTTGTTCTAGTGTCATGGCACATTAAAATGTCATCCTCTGCTCTGGAAGACTTCCTACTCCACCATTGCCCTTTAATCCTAACAATGTACACTAGGAAAATAGAAAACTATACACATTTAAATCTATTTCTTCCCCTTAATTTTGTTTTGATTAATTTGATTAATCTTTTAGAACACTAAAAAGTAATTTTTATAAATTTTTTAATGTTTATTTATTTGATAGAGAGAGACATGCAGAACATGAATGGGGAGGGGCAGAGAGACAAGGAGACACAGAATCCGAAATAGGCTCCAGGCTCTGAGCTGTCAGCACAGAGTACCACGTGGGATTCAAACACTGACTGCGAGATCATGGCCTGAGCTGAAGTCAGACATTTAACTGACTAAGCCACCCAGGTGCCCCTCTAAAAAGTAATTTATAATTTTTTTCTTTCAACTATCACTTCTTATTGCTATAAAAATGCCTGAGAAATTAATGACTGAGAAATTGATATAAAAATTATTTTCTCCTGTGACATGGCATAACCTGCTACCTTTAGGCTTATTAGCGGGTAAGTTGTAGTAGTGAACACGATTCTTAAGCAAAAAGACTCTCACACATATGCAAAAAAATTAGTTTTGTTTTTTCTTTTGGAAGTGGTTTTATATTCTTACAGTGGGACTGCCCTTTGCCTCCCTTTCTCATGGGACTTTATAATGTTCTGCTTTCTGTCTTAACCCTACTTTTCACATTATTGCCAAAGTTCTTTTTTTAATGTTTTATTTTATTTTGAGAGGGGCAGAGAGAGAGGGAGAAAGAAAATCCCAAATAGGCTCCACATCACCACCACAGAGCCTGACACTGGCCTCAAGCTCACCAACAGAGATTATGATCTGAGTTGAAATCAAGAGTATGCTTAACTGACTGAGCTACCCAGGCACCCTCACATTATTGCCAACATTCTTAATCACCACAATCAAGGGTTACTTGAGGACTTGGTTTTAAACACTCTTGGATGTCCAAGGTTTTGATCTTAATAGAGCAAAGTTTGTTATTTTAAATTTATATACTGATACTATCAATTTTATTTTTCTAGCTATTCTGGGGCATTTGGAGGAGTTATGACCTCATCTCAGTCCTCAAGAAGCTTGAAAGAAGTGGGAAAAAAGTTGAAAAATTGTGTTGATATGTAATTATGTCAGAACTGAAGAAAAGAATCATTTGGGGTATTTAATAAGGTAACCAGATGTGGTTTGCCTCGGATGTTTTTGTTGTAGTTATTAATAGCATCCTCATTCAATCTCAAAGATGCCCTGATTTGAATGATTAAATTAGACTTTTTATAATAAAAAACAAAACGATCAGAGAGGTATTAAGTTTTAAGTCAATCAATGACTTTTATCAGTAACATTTCAATTGAAACTTAAACTGTTTAAATATACACAGATTATAAGAATACACATTGTCTAAGAGGACATATGTTGATAACTAGCATCCATAACAAGAACTAGAACATTTTCAATATTCTATGACCTCTTTTAGCTTTACTTACCCCTTTAAAGGCCGTATTTACAAATAAAGTCACATTAGGCCTTCACCATATGAAGTTTGGAGGGAACACAATTCAGTTCATAACAGTATGCTTGAGAGATGTCAAATGAAGAATGTTGCTGAATCAGAGTAAACAACTGAAAGAAAGAGATGAGAGCAGAGAGGTTGTGGGTTTAAATCATGTGAGCTATGGTGCAATATAATAAGGATATTGGATTTTGCTTCTAATAACATGCAAAGCCATTGGACAGCTTTTTAACTGAAATATATGATCAGTTTTTTAAAAGGAATTACGGTGGCTGTTGTTAGGAAGAAAAGATATAAACAGACAATTATAGAAATGGGGAACAAATGGGCATGGAGGAGGGCACTTGTGGGGATGAGCACTGGGTGTTCATATGGAAACCAACTTGACAATAAACTATTTGTAAAAAAAAAAAAAAAAAGAAATGGGGAACAAATAAAGAAGTCACTAAGGGTATAGCTATGGTTGCTTGGACTAGGTGACTAAAATTTTTCCAATGCTTAGTGAGATCTTTAAAGATTATCTTTCCTTTCCTTCTTTTTAAAAAATATTTAGTTATTTATTGGAATAGCACAAGTGGGAGAGGGGTGGAGAGAAGGGGACACAGGATCTGCAGCAGGCTCTGTGCTGTGCTGACAGGCAGACAGCAGTGAGCCAATGAGGGGCTCTAACTCAAGAACTGCAAGACCATGACCTAAGTCAAAGTTGGACGCTCAACCAACTGAGCTACCCAAGTGCCCCTATCTTTTCTTTCTTAATGTGTATTGAATGAATGGACAGTTAAGTAAACAAAGGGCATAAATACACTTAAACAATTTTATGTTATTAATTCTATTTTATTTTTTAAAAAAACGTGATCAAGGGGCGCCTGAGTGGCTCAGTTGGTCAAGCTTCCGACATCGGCTCAGGTCATGATCTCACGGTTCGTGGGTTTGAGCCCCATGTCAGGCTCTGTGCTGACAGCTAGCTCAGAGCCTGGAGCCTGTCTTTGGATTGTAGGTCTCCCTCTCTCTCTCTCTCTGACCCTCCCCTGCTCATGCTGTCATTATCTCTCTCTCAAAATTAAATAAAACGTTTAAAAAAATTTAAAAACCTGATCAATTCAATTCATATATGAATAAAAATGATACATTTTAGTTTCGTGGAGAAAATAAGTCTGATTAAATGACTAAAACTTTGATTCGTAATTATTTGTCTTAGAAAAATTTTGTAAGATGAGTTCTACAAACACCTATTGAATACCTATTAAATATAATACAGTGTGCTAGAAAGTTAGGATAAAAAAAGATAGTCAAACACTGCCCGTAGAAGTTTACGATCATCTTGAAAGTTCAAAGAAAACTTCTTGATGGCGCTGACACTGAATGGAATCTTAACGTCTGAATAGAATGTATCCAATTAAAGAATAGAAAAAGAAGAATTCAAGATAAAGATAACAAAAGTATGGACAAAATAAGAAGGCATGCATTGTATAGGATATTAAAAAAATTTCAGTATAGGGGCACCTGGGTGGCTCAGTCGGTTAAGCCTCCGCCTTCGGCTCAGGTCATGATTTTGCGGTTTGTGGGTTTGAGCCCCGCTTTGGGCTCTGTGCTGACAGCTCAGAGCCTGGAGCTTACTTGGGATTCTGTGTCTCCCTCTCTCTCTGCCCCTCCCCTGATCGCGCTCTGTCTCTCTCTGTCTCAAAAATAAATAAACATTTTAAAATATTCAGTATATTAATACATATAATGAAGGTTCTGAGCATTGGTGATGAAGATAATCAGAAGCCAGATCTGAAAGTCGTTTTGCTATGTAAGATGTTTATAGCATATTTCAAGAACAATCATAAAACACTGGAGAATTTTATATAATAGGAGAATGATATAACCACAATTTTAAGTGTTCTATCAGTCATGGTCGGCTTTTAAGGTGTGGTAACAAATCAATCCCCAAATATTTGTTACTTTGGCTAGAAGAACTGGGGACTCAGACCTAAATATGCACTGAAGAATCCTGGCTAATAGGACAGCTTTTAATTTTGGTTGCTAACATAGGGAAATCCAGGCTGGAAACTTACACATTGACTTTTCATCACCTTCACCTGGAAAGAACCACTACCTGACATATGCTGCTGCCTAAAGATGTCATGACCCTACTAAAAACTATAAGAGGTCTGAAAAGGCTGGAGATTTTTTATGTGCAGTGAGGAAGAAGAGTTGGAAATATTGGTGAGATGTAGTAATTTCTACCACTACCACACCACTTTGGGGGCAGTCTGAAGGATGGGTTGAGTGGCACAGCATCAAAACCAGAAGATATCTAAATGATCTAGGCAAAATGTTATGAGTGCATTGAACAGATTAATAGAGAGATGGAGATGAGGCCAAGGGAAATGATATCACACACATTTGGGAATTAAAATAATCAGAACTTGATTACTTTTTTGAAGTGTTATTTGGGGCAAAAATTAAGAGAAAATCTAAGACTACTCTTGGATTTCTGACTTGGGTAATTGAGTAGATGGTAGTATGATTAATTAGACTAGAATAGAATACTGAAGAGATATAAAGTTTTATTGGTGGGATGGGAAATATAAGTTTTTGGGTTTGTTGGTTTTAAGGTGTCTTTGCAATAGGAAATGTATAAATACAAGGTTATAAATATAAAGCTGAGGATAAGATTGCTCAACAAGAGAATGTGACGTATAAAGAAGAGTAGGCCAAAGGTCAGGCCTTGGGGAATTCCCAGAATAGGCTGAAGGATAACAAGATCCAGATATAAATGAGTGGTTAGAAATGCAGGAGGGGAGACAGATGAGAGAACAGTCAAAGAAGCTGGGGGAAGTGCTTCAGAAGTGAGTGCCCAACTTCATCATATATGTGAAGGCTTTTATACCAAAATAAAATAAATTCCAACTGGAATAGGATCTAGATACAAACACTGAACGTAGAGCTCTAAAAAAATACAGGAGAATGACTTCCTGATTTTGGAGTAAGAAAGGATGTCAAAAATCTCAAACTATAAAGAAAAAAGAAATGAAACTGTAGACTCCATTAAAGCTTCTGTATAAGGTAAGAATCAAAAGGTGTCTGTTAGGCTTGGCAGTATGCTTCCTGGCTCTTGTGCCAGACATGTTCCAGCAACTTCAGCAGAAATTAGAGGAGGCCGCAGAGTGGAGGAAGGGTTATTTTTTTAATGGAATAAATATGAGCATATTTATGGAATAAGAGGAAACGGTCAACAAAGAGACAATTTTAGGATGGACAGATCTTGAAAGATAATTTAAAGATAATTCAAGTGTTAGGACTCTTATAAAGTTGGGAGAACTGTACTTTTATTAAAGGAGAATTTTGTCTGCCTAAAAGAGGCTTTAGAAATTATCTAGGTCTTTCTGGAATTGCCTACACTTGATCTCAAGTGTGGCAGCAGGGATGATGATTTAGGTCAGAGGACATGGAGAAAGTATTTCGGTTTGGGTTCCTCCAGAAGCTGACCTCAAGCAAGAATTTGAGTGAAAGTAGACTATTTGGGAGATGATACTAGAAATCACTGGTAAGGAAATGGAAAATTATAACAGGGAGGGAAGGAATCCCTCAAAGAGGTGCATTATATAGCCAGCTACTACTGTGGGCCATTGGAGCTTAAGTCCATTGGAGAATTTTGGGTTGTCTGGATTGGTTATCCCAACCAAGGAGTGAGGAATCTGGAGTGTCTATCTCTATATCCTTGTCTATTACTTATTTAGAGCCATTTTCATGGCATTAACTACTTGTGCTCTGTATGCAGGCTGAAAGGGAACATGAAGTCAGAAACAAAACCCTCAGACAGAACCTTAGATGTCAGTATTACTGTGTACAGGTGAATTTCAGGAGGGTATGGGTGAGGTGCTGATGCATCTGCTCCAGACAGGTGCCCAGGAAAGGACCCCAGAAGTGCAGCAATGCACAAATGTGCCATTAGTGTCTTAGGAGTATTCTTTTACCTTTCTAGATTAATCTACAAAACTGGCTGTGCTAGTGTGCTAGGGCTGTCATCACAAAATGCTACAGACTGTGTGGCTTAAACAACAGAAATCTATTTATATTTTACAGTTCCAGAGGCTGTAAGTCCAAGCTCAGGGTGCTGGCAGGTTCCTGAAGCTTCTCCCTTTGTTTGCAGATGACCCATCTCTTTCTGCCTCTTCACATGCTTGTCCCTCTGCCCATGCATTCCCCCTCATATCTCTCTGTGTATCCACATTCCCTCTTCTTATAAGAATATCAGTCAGATTGGATTAGGGCCCACCCTTATGACTTAATTTTAACTTAAACACCTTTTAAAAGGCCCTGTCTACAGATACAGTCACATTCGGACTTTGACAGAATGCCAAGGCTTTGATATATGAATTCTGGGGCAACAATTCAGCCCATAACAAATTGGTCAGTTTGGCAGTCACTAAGGTGTATTCTAAAATCATCACTTCTTTTTTGCTTTTTAAGTGCCTTTTTCATAGCTCCATAGCAAGGTTTTGAAAAGTTTGATCTTCAGGCTTCTTTTCACAAATGCTGTTTTCTTCTGAAAATGATTTAATCTTCTTTCATCTACACTGCAGTTAACTCTTTAATGTACAATCTCATTTGATCTCATCAGTAAGAGATCTAGACTGCCACTCTGGGAAATTCATCAAGCACACAGTCCACTGTCAAAGGAAAGCTTTCACCATCCTGTCTCTAACATTTCTCCCTGTATATCTATAGTGGCCTGGGAGAGGCAGTGCTGTCTTGTGTATCAGACGAGATACTGCCAGTCAGGGAATTTGGAATTTTCAACTGTGTCTTTGAAAACCTGAAGCAATTCACTTAACCTCTCTGTATCTCAGTATCCACATTTAGAAAATGAGGGTAAAAGGTATCTGTCTGAGAGGCCTGTGATAAGGACAGATCAAAAGATGCTGTATCAAGTTTGAGTACTTAAGTATTGTAATAAGAAAAGTATGCTATTATGTAATGACTTTTCAACTTCTGTCCTGATGATTTTTAACTGGCAAAAGACTCAACTTTTAAACTTGGACTATATCTTCTTGAAAAGTGGCTCTCAGCATTGTGTCTCCAGATGCCTGGGAAGGGGCAGGAAGAATATTCAAAGTACTCCGAGAATTTCTAGGTAGACCAAGATTAATCTGCAGATTGAATAGATATGCTTTTCTTTCACATACACTCATATACACATATACTTTTTCAAATACATGTAAATACTATGGAGCCAAATAAAACATCTTAAAAAGTTACTATGTTAATAATAATGTAGTTGTTATGTATAATTCAATTAGTGCCCAAGAAAACCACAACTATTAAGATGAGAGTCAAATTCTGTTGATATTAAAGGGCACTTTCACATGAGAACCAAAGCTCTAAAACACAATTTTTGCTTTGGAAATTAGTTACTATATGTGATTGTGCTTAGCAAATCTTATTGTCAATGGAGCATAATAATGATTATTTTCAAAAGGTTTCATGGTCACAATCATCTAGCAAAAAATTCAAATTTTTATTACTTCTCTGATTCTGCTGGGGAAGAGTTTCCAACCTAGAGATTATTTTGACCTGCTTCGCCAGGAATTCTGATTAATAAATTTAGAATCCGGAGTGATTCTGTTGTGTATCTAGGTTTGTTAATAACTGTGCTAAACTGCTTCCCTATCAATTAATCAATACATATTAACATTTTATTTAAAACCCAAGGCTTTGCAAAGAAAATTTGAGTTTTGACTTAAAGAAGCTAATATTCTCATTAGTGAATTAAAATGACTGGTTTGAGTTGCTTGTCATTTTAAACAAAAATTTATTTAGTACCTTCTGGCGGAAATGGTGGGGTAAAGGGAGAGAGGCAAACCATGAGAGACTCTTGAATGCTGACAAAAACTGAGGACTGATGGATGTGGGGGGGAGGGGGGNCTCTTGAATGCTGACAAAAACTGAGGACTGATGGATGTGGGGGGGAGGGGGGGAGGGGCATGGAGGAGGGCACTTTGGGGATGAGCACTGAGTGTTATGTGGAAACTAATTTGACAATAAACTATTTGTAAAAAAATAAAAAATAAAAAAAATAAAATAAAAGCTAGCAAAAAAAAAATTTATTTAGTACCTTCTAATGATAAAGTATTGTTATGCACTACAGGAAATAAAAAGCTGATTCATGCTTTCAGCATCAATGAGCCCCAGGCATCTCCAAAAATAATTAATCAAGTCAGAAGTGAAGGTTGTACTGAGCAAATGCTGAATATGATTGACAATTTGTAGACCTAATCACCTATATCCTCCAAGAGCACCAGGCTGCTTATAAGTATTCTCGAGAAGATGAAAGAAAGGAAGTCCTCCTGCAATCAACCAGTCAGGCTGAATGTGAGTAACTTGAACTGGATCAAGGGAAAGAATCATGATTTTTGATTTATGAAGAAGTAGTATATTCTTGATAAAAAGAATTCTGCTTGATCATGGTTATTTTCTGTGTTTGGATGTTTAAGGTGCAACTGGTTAACTATGTGTTCATGGAAATCTATGGATGGAAATTCTTTCATAAGTTGTATTTTGTTGTTGTTATTTTTGTTTCTGTTTCTGTTTTTTGTTTTTGTTTGTTTTATAGAATGGGCTTTGGAATGGTAATCTGGTTTGTAGACTAGGGCTCATTGTAAAATGACTTTAAAAACCGTGATGGTCCTGAGAATCTATCTTGTTTGCAGTCTAACAAGTTAGCTTGTTATAGTCTCACAAATATTGGAAGAAGGAACAAGACACTCGGGGATAAGACAGAAGGCTTTATTACTCACTACATAGCAAGTCACATGAGATACATGCCCGACTGACTTCCTTTTGTTCCCTAATCCCACGGAAGTGAAGGGAAGGGACCTTCATGCTGCACCTGTGGTGGGTTTCATCACACCCTAGGAACCTCAGGTTTAGGGAATTCCAATATTTCGTAATAAAGTGCAAACAAACCTGCCTTTTGTTCTGAAAGGAGATATTATCTTTATTATCCAGGAAAGTAAACAAACCTACCCTTTGCTCCAGAGGGTCAGACTACTGTCTTCCACAACTGCTCACTACACAAACATCCTTGGAAATACAGTTTGGAGCAAAGATTGTCAGTGCCTCTGTTCACAAGAAGTGTAGAAAAACACTAGAGACCCATGCAGGATTGCCTTCCAACTGCTGTATTTTCTATAAAGCAAATATTTTTTACTTAGTCTGTATTGCTTTAGGATGGTTTTGAGGGACTAATGATAGGGATGGGATAAAAGTATCCTCTGCCCAAGCAACGACTTGGTACTGACAGTAGCCAAATAAATTTGCATTGTTTCATTAATTTTGTTAGTTGAGTTATGTATACAATAGAATTGAAGTGCTCTAAACAGATTTGAACCCATTCAACATTTTCTAAGTCATCTTTGGAAATCTAACCCCTGCTTAAATGCCTGTAAGACAGGAGTTCCTTATCATATATATGCATTTTTGAGGGCTCATTTTGGCTGGGCATTGTGCCAGGTGCTGGGGAATGGAATGGTGTATGGAAGAAAGTGGCCTTTTTGTCAAGCAGATATCCCTTTAATTGAGGAAGCACAGTTTTCTGTGAAATCATAGAGAAACATACCTATTCAGTGACATGATGGCTTGTTTGGGAGAGATAAATTTATAGTTAAGTCTTATAGGGTCTACATTACCAGGGCAAAAAGTAGGAAGAATAGTGGAAGAGGAGAAAAATGCATGCAGAGAAACAGACAAGAGAAAGAATGAGGCAAATTCAGGGAACATCAAGCCATTCTGAATTTCTGACAGCTAGGATGTGTGTGGGTGAATGTTGAGAGGTCAAACTACAGCATAGGCAGACATCAGAATGTGTGTGTCAAGCTAAGGAGTTTCAAAAATCTATGCTTATGTTTTCTAGAAAGTCAGTGTAAAATCAGATCTGAATTTTAGAACGATCATTCTGATACCCTTAAAGAGAATTAATTAGCAGAGAGTTAGAATTTAGATTAGAAAAATAGAATTAAAAAAGAAACTTAGAATGCTAATATAGTACTCAAGATCTAAGTTAAGGCGTGTCAATGAGCAGGAAGGCTAAGACACATTAAAAGTATATTTAGGGAACAGAACCAATAAAACTTGGTGACCAACTCAATGTTGTGATTTGGGAAGGAAGACTGGGATAACTTTACTTGTTTGTAATAGGACAATGGTTCAAGAAAACAATTTGAGAAGAGCAGGTTTCTATGTGTGTGGGTGTAGTGGTGACAGGTGATAAAATGAGTTTTTCTTGGACATATTGAATTTGTTCTGGGTAAAATTTAAATAAGATCACTGCAGAAAAGAGAAACAGAGGGTCAAGAATGGAATCCTGGACATCAATATTTAAGGGACAACTGTAGTTGTTAAAAATTCTGTATTAACTCCTAAAAACTTGATATGTACATGTGAAACTATCATTTCTTCTAAAAACAAAAAATAAAACTAATAATAAGGTGCTTGAAACCCCAGAAACATCATGTTTTCTCTTTATTCTTGAAATAATGATAAACTGAGGGTATGTTATTATATGGAGACAATATTGTTGAAATGTGTGATCCCCAATCTTGCTAAAGCTGGATGAAGTGTTAAAGTTCTAGAAAAGGGAAAGCTAGATAAATTATTCTTATAGGAAAAACTATTAGAAAAATATTTACTTTTATGTAATGGCTGTGTTTAAAAATGCGGACTTGATAAAACTATAAAATAGTGCT
This sequence comes from Hyaena hyaena, assembly GCF_003009895.1. Taxonomy (NCBI): domain Eukaryota; kingdom Metazoa; phylum Chordata; class Mammalia; order Carnivora; family Hyaenidae; genus Hyaena; species Hyaena hyaena. The sequence continues at coordinate 80,236 of NW_024082115.1, read as the reverse complement.
GTTTGCTAAAAGGATATATTGGAAGTATTCATTTTGTGCCTCCACCAAAGGGTAGGTACTTTTCAAAATACTGATAGTTATTTGACCTGCAAGAGAATCTACTTGCATCCTGATTACTATCCTATCTTTTTCTTCATAGACATTCATTTAAGGGTTTTTTATTATTCTGGTAAAATTGATTTAGTATATAAAAAGGCATTCTCTTAATAGAACTATTCATCTAAAAGGGTTAGCATTCTATTAGATTTTATTGTGCTCTGTAGTACATTCTTTTGCTATGTTATTTTAACCAGGTTTTCATTTAAACAGTTTAAGTAAATGATAAGGATACTTACTGGATACAATGAGAATTATTGGACTCTCCAGCACATCTTAATGTCAATGATAATTTTTGGTCAAAAAATTTATTATAATCTGTTCTGTGTCATTAGCAAGCAATGGAATTTAAAAATATCTATCAGTTCTGTGTTCTTTAGTTCAAAGAGAAAATTAAAAAAAAAATGAAGGTAATCAGTACTGGTGTGGATGTGATAAACTTAACCCAGTCAATTTTTAAAAGGAATGTACAGGTTTTTTTTGAAGGTACCAAGTAACAGGTACCAAAGACCAAATGAGTGTATTACTTTTGACCTATAAATTGTACTTCTAGGAAATAACTCTAATAGAATCATTGGGAAACTATACAGCTTTACATATAAATTTGTTAACTTTTGAAAATTGGAAACAAAATTGTGTCAGATGAGGTGTGTTTAAATAATTCTTAAAATATACAGAATAGAATATTACTTTGCAACTTTTAAAACTGATAAGAATTAATATTATTGACAAAGTCTCATAATATATTAACTAGGAAAAAATAGTATTTCAAATAACCCGAATAGATGAATGCTAATTCATTCTATTTTGAGCACTGTAGGTTCAAAATACAGAGTCCAGTACAAAACTTATTCTGTAATTATGGTATGAAATGACCATTCTCAGTACACAACACAATATTTTTAAAGTCCTATCTGTACATCTCACCACTCTCAATATCCTCCAACTAAATGGTAGCTGGTCACAGGTCCTGGAGGAGACTGTTTTCCTAGCTCCTTTCAGCCTTAGATTTATATTTGTGCCTTCTCTGATGCAAATCACCTGCCTTTGCTCTTCCACTTTTGCTTTCTCCTACTTCATTCTCTGTTTTCACATAATAAAAGTCTAGAAAAGACTGGGGCAGTTTAGTATCTGTGGTAACAAAAACAAACTCATCAGTTTTGGTGGAGTAGAGAGTGGAGAGTGAGCTATGAATACTCCAAAGCTAATAAATTTAGTATAACATTATGTAATTAAAAACCATGTATACAAAAAAAACACATACTGTGTATAGTCTAGAATGATATATATCAGAATAGTAAAAGTTGTTATTGCAGAGTATTGTAGGTCTTCAACTAGTCTCTATTTTTTATATGCTTTTCTTAAAGTTTTACATTCTTACAATAAGCTGATATTGCTGTTATAATCAAAAGGTTCAATAATGTTTGAAAATGATTTCCATAAATATATGAAAGATCATAAATTTTGAAATGGTTCTGGGGTTATCTTTATTCAATGCTGGGCACATATATTAGTTCTCAAATGTTAGGTCAGCAGATTTGCACTAGCCTTCACTACTGGAAATTTTAACCTTGAGCTCAAACATTTGACAATTTCAGTATAAAAATGTATTAAGTCTACTCTTTCTACTAAAAAGAGTTTTACAAATAAAAAATCTAATACTTTATTTTCTATGTCAAAAATTGATTCCATACAATTAAATTAATTTTATTAAAGGAGAGGGCTCAGAGATGATTCTCAAAGATAATACGAAACAAATGAAGTCCTTAACCTCTTCTGTTTCATATAAAACAAAAGGGGAATCCTCTTGACTTCTCACTTTGAAATAACACAAAATATGGTGTTTTTTCTTAACAATATGATAACAATTTTTGATGATCTGTCTCACTTAAACTATAAATGTCCTGTTGAAACATGCTTTTGAATACCAAAGAAAGCCTGGGTTTCCACAAAGGAACTTACCCACTTTTATCTTTATTATTTTTCCAGAATAAGAGTGGAAATTTCATATTTTATCTGAAGCTCTGAAGAATGACAAATATGCTATTCACCAGTTATTAATTTCTGGGACCTAGTTGTGAAGGCCTCTTTCAGCTCTAAGAGATTTAGCAAAGTTCCAAGTGAAGGATTCCATCCCCCCCTTAGGAGAGGAACCAATGTGGTCCAGGAGCAAGGAAGTTTCACTGAAAATTTACACCCTTTTTCAGACATTGGAAACTTAGCTATTGGCTTAGTGTGTGAGTTTTCAGAGGAAGTTGGATGAATTTCAGGGTGAGCCATGATTTCTTCTCGTATTGACTGTCTACCACTGAAATTTAAGCTCATTCCCTGTGGTAAAAGTAATACTATTTTTGAAATATATCAGTGTGTTTTTTCCCCATTTCTTTGTCCTGATCGTCCTTTCCTACAGCCAGAGGTATATGTTTAATGTGTGGACTGCATTGTAGGATCAGGATGGTGTTAGCATCGATGCTAAGTAAAATCAATATTTATCTCTTAAATCAAGGGGAACATTGTGAATCCCCAAGATCATAATCAAGATAATAAGCTGAATTGGAAGAGTAGAGGATTTTCTAAATTCATTTAGCTTTCAAGAATATATCAAGAATTATTCCTGAGAGACTCCATCATAAAATTCTACAATAAACCAGGGTGCAAAAAGCTGAGAATGTATGTATTTAGACATTTTTCTTTCCCCTCAAAAGAGTGGGTAAGAAGCTTACCTAGTTTGGTCCTAGAGGGTTGCAGAAAACAGGGAAGTGAGTCAATGGCTCTACTTTCTCCTCCTCAGCATGAAAGCTGAGGACACATTTCTAAACACAGTCTGGGAAAGATTTCAGATATCTAGGAGAGAATTAGCAGAATGCAACATCCTATAGGTAGGAGAGTCAAAATGTAGCATCAGGGAGTGGAGTTATTAAGTAGTTGAGAAGAGTGAGCCCCAAGCAAAGCTCTGCTTTTGTGGAAGTTTCCTTGGGAACTTCTAAGGTCATGTAGGAGAACTGGGAGAGTCAGTAGTACAACATTACTTAGGGTCAAGATTAAAGGGTTGCAGACTCCTCGGGTAGAGATGTTGACTGCCATAATCACAGCTTGAAAAGTACAGCTCTTGGATTAGACCATACAGTCACTCTTCTGCTGAGATTGCCAAGGGTTCTAAAATACAACATAGGCTAAATGGCCACTTTCCCCTTGCATCTATAATGGCACAGATTACATTCCCAGATACCATCTTAAATCATTTTGTAGAAGGATAGAGAGGGAATAAAGCTAAAAGATTAATAATTTACCAGAAAGTGACTGAATAGTAGAGATTATTTAAACTGGAATAGACAGAAATTTGCAGCAAATTCAAAGTTTATTTCTCTGTGTCCCACTGCTCCACTGTGTGTAAGGCTCAAGGGGAACATTAAACCAGTTAGTGAGAAACAAAGATGCTACATTTTTATCAGACATCTGAGTATAGAGTGTTAAAATTTTCATGTCTCTATATCTCTCTCATATGATGTTCAGAGTAGAGGGTGTGTTGTAAGATCCAGCCTTGTCTTTATTATTAGAGGTAGAAGTATATTATTAGAAGTAGAATAGATAATAAGATATCTAGGGATACCTCACAGTATGGGGGTAGAGTCCACAATTCTATAGTGTAAACATTTTCAGCACCACAGCTGATAGGAACAGCTAAAGACTAGGTTACAACCTTAGTGCTATCAATATACTGGAGAACTATACTTCATCCACTACAGCTAGTATATAAATAAAGGCCCATGGAGAGCTGAGGATAGTGATTTGAACTAATTGTCAGGTGACCTTAGCTCTGAGTTCCAGTATGGTCACTAACTTGCTCTTAGATACTGAACAAGCAACTAAACTTATTTGCTGTTTTAAATAATGGCTTCAAAATGGATGTTGGTTGGTCTGGACTACATGATACTTGAGATCCTTTTTAAAATTTTATCATTCTCTGAAATCTGGCCATGTGTAGCAACATGGATGGACCTTGAGGGTGTTATGCTGAGCGAAATAAGTCAGGCAGAGAAGGACAAATATCATATGTTTGCACGTATAGGAGGATTAGGAGGAACTTAATGGAGGACCATGGGGGAGAAGAAGGAGAGAAATGGTGGGGGAAAGGGAGAGAGGCAAACCATGAGAGACTTTTGAATGCTGAGAACAAACTGAGGACTCATGGGTGTTGGGGGGGAGGGGGAAGATGGGCATGGAGGAGGGCCTTTGTGGGGATGAGCACTGGGTGTTATATGGACACAAACTTGACAATAAACTATTTGTAAAAAATAAATAAATAAAATAAAATTTTATCATTCTCTGAATGGATTTTACTCTTGGAAAACTATTTCAAGCCCTTCAGGTCAACCCCTTAATGTATTCCCTTTAGGGAGCTTTATGACAGTTTAAACAATTCAGAAAGTAAGAGAAGCATAAACAACAAAAAGCTGATGTAATGCAGTAGTTAAGGATGTGGGCTCTGGGCCTGGGCTGCCTGGGTTCAGATTCTGTGTGAGCTTACTTAAATCTGTGTGATCTTACTTAACTTCCTTCATATGTAAGTTGAAGATACTAATAACACCTATATCCTCTCTATTTTCCTCTTCCTATCCTTCAAGATGTCAATGAAATCTTTGACTCAAGAATGCAACCCATCTATGTGCAAACATTCCTCTAGATGTTCTACTCTCCTACTGGAAACCTGGAAGAAGAAATTTCAAAAAGGAAAAATACTTCTAAGTCATGCCGAAGTGTTTTTTTTTAAGTTTATCTATTTATTTTTTTAACGTTTTATTTATTTCTAGGAGAGAGAGAGACAGCGTGAGCAGGGGAGGGTCAGAGAGAGAGAGGGAGTCACAGTCTGAAACAGGCTCCAGGCTCTGAGCTGGCAGTCAGCACAGAGCCTGACGCGGGGCTCGAACCCACGAACCGCGAGATCATGACCTAAGCGAAAGTCGGACGCTTAACCGACTAAGCCACCCAGGCGCCCCTAAGCTTATTTATTTATTTTGAGAGACAGAGACAGGGAGAGAGCATGAACAAAGGAGGCAGAGAGAGAGGGAGAAGAGAATCCCAAGCTGGCTCCCCACTCGAACTCATGCACTGTCTGATCATGACCTGAAATCAAGAATCGGTCGCTAAATCGACTGAACCACCTGGAGCCCCAGGTCATGCCTAAGTTTTTTAAGACCAGTGGTAACCTGCAATGTGGAGAGACCTCTTTTTCCTCTTTAACTAGGAAGCAGTGGCAATGGTGGCGGTGAATGCCTCTCCTCCTCCTCCTTTTCCTCTTCCTCTTCCTCCTTCTCTTCTTTTAATTATTTATTCCTTATATAAAAATATATAGCTTTGCATTAGTTTTATTTATAAGTGCTTAGTCTAAATATTAAGTAGACATATGAGGCTACATCAGAGCAATCATGCTGTACTTTAGAGTAACAAAAACGTAGAAGACCAATCAGGATAGGTTTGATCTGGATATCTGCAGTTACCTGCACTCTAACTGCATATCCATCTTTTCTTTTGCCAATAAAGAAAGCAGATGCATATATGCACTTAAAACTACCATTATATTAGAAGTAACAATGAATCTCATACATTTAAAAAGTAAATTATCCACATGTTATTATGAAATATATTCTTATTGGTGGGTTGTACCATTGAATGTAAGAACTATTGCTTTACATATTTAGAAATTCTGAGATCCTGAATTGGGTATTTGCTATTATAAAGTACAAAGCTAGGAAATCTAGATGCAATTCCCTGCTCTTCTGCTTTTTAATTTTGTGCTAATGAGCAAAGCCTCCAATTTCTGTGAGCTTCACTTTATCATGGGACAGGATACAAATATTTCTGTGTTCACAGAATTATTCTGAGGCCTGAACAGGGTAGTGTATAACAAGGTCCACTGAACAAATATTATTTATATCTCTTGTTCTTTGGAAGTGTGTTTAGATTGTCATTGCCTTTATTATAGGTCTTTTGAGGCTGTTATTGCCTACTGTTTTATGTTCATTTAAATGGAACATTTCTTTTTCTTTAACTGGTTTTTATAATCGATTAGACTGAATGTGGGTAATAGACATTATGCAGGAATTTTAATCCTAGATTTTTTTTATAGCCCATGGCTATAATTTTTCCAAGCATCATCATCTTTCTTATAGGGAGTAGGTACAGAATGATAGAAAATTTCCTAAAAGCAACATTATGTATATGGTCGCATCTGCTTTTTCAGAGTAGGTTCTAAGAATGACATCAATCTGCCATCTTTTGCATACTACATCTAATATGACAAATTCAAAATGAAACTTTCATAATGGTAAGTAGAACTATGTGTGGATTTCTCTACATTTTGGAATTCATTCTTTATTTACTTGGCATTGAGAAGTTTTTGGAAATTTGGAGACAAACGTAGCTTAGGAAATCCCCCATAATGGCTCTTGGTATTTACTTGCATTAAATCCTTTATTTACACATAGCCAGTATCTAAGAGATGCTCATCATAAAATGTTTTGCTGTGTGTTTGACATGGACACCTATTTAGAAATAACTGCTTTAGACATTTTCCAGTCTTGCACTTTAGACAGCCAAATCAAAACCTCTGAAAAGGAGCTCACCAAACCATATTTTTATCGGCACTTAGGTAACCTCAGTTGATTTTTATGGGTACTAGGATTTGTAATGGATTTCTCTTTCACAGAAATACTTGCCAATTAGTTTCAGTCAATAGCCCACCAGGAAGCAAGTATGAAGACATAGGTCAGAAAAGGATAAAAACTCTAATTAGGCTTTAATAATGTTGAATCCTCTAATTCCAGTGGGGGAAAAATGGTAGATGGTAAATTTGGGTCAAGGCTAAAAATTAACATTTTGTTTGTGTTAATGATCAGTGGATTACTGATAGCCCCTTTCTTTCTAGTTTCACACTGTTCTGGGACTCTAATTTATGTACAGCCAAATAAATCTTGACTTGCATGACAGATGCTTTATCGCTATTATCATTATAAGTGATCACTTTAATAACTCTGATTATATTTATTTCACAATGGATACCTGGCTTCATTGCTTCCTTGGGATGGGTGAAGTAAGATTGCTTTCACTGGAAATCTTCTTTAAAAATGGCTATTCTAGTTAGTCTTCCTTGAGAAGAAAACTATTGGGCAAATATTTAAGAAGCAAAGCACAGGGATAGTTTTCTTAGGAGATGAATAAGATATGGCTTCTATCCTCTGGGAATTTAATAAAATTAAAGAACCTAGTCTTCATCAAATATCACTCAATTCCCTGACATTTGATGATCACCAATTCCAACCACCTTGCTGGTACTATCTGCCAATCAAAAGATCAGTAAGAGCGTTTATGAGGCAATTTGTATTCTGATGAATGAATTTGAAATATAAAATTCCTGTATGTCTTATTTCTGTTGAACGAAGACAAGAGCAGAACAAATTCCTAAAGAGAAAATGAACTGTACAGTGGTTTCTATGCAGTAATAAGGATATTACTTCATCTTTTATAATATAAATCTGAAGTAGCATTAAACATTTTATGACCGTTGATTAAAAAAAGGAATCAATTACTTTTGGAAAATAACTGTGAATATTTTATAATAATATTTGGGAAATTGCCTGACTATAATTTTTCTTTATTCATATGCTTCACATAACAACATTATTAACACATACTTTTGGTGTTGGTGTCATTTGAACTGATATTAATGTTCTTTTTACAGCTGAGAATTAATATTTTTCTGCAAACCAAAAAATGTTACACATACAGTTTGGCAATGACAAATTATTTCCTTAAGTATCCCTCTTGAGAATATCTAGTTACCTAGACTTAAATGCCCTTTTCTGGGGCGACTGAGTGGCTCAGTTGATTAAGCGTATGACTTTGGCTCAGGTCATGATCTCACAGTTTGTGGGTTTTGAGCCCCACATTGGGCTCTGTGCTGACAGTTCAGAGCCTGGAGCCTGCTTCGGATTCTGTGTCTCCCTCTCTCTCTGACTCTTCCCTGCTTACACTCTCTCTCTCTCTCTCTCTCTCAGAGATTTTTTTTTTAAATCTTATTTAAAAATCTTATTAAAGATTATTTTAAAAAAAGATCTTATTTAAAAAATAAATAAAACATTTTTTTAAAAAATTTTAAAGCCCTTTTCTATGGGGAGCCTGGTGGCTCAGTGGTTGAAGTGTCCAACTCTTGATCCTGGCTCAGGTCACGATCTTAAAGTTTGTTAGATCGAGCTCCGTGTCATGTTTGCACACCCTCTGCCTCTTTCTCTGCCTCTCTCTCTCTCAAAAATAAATAAATAAGCATTTTTAAAAGCCCTTTGCTATAAGTACTTGTTTATAGTGGTTATTACTCATCATGGATGCAGCCTTAACCATCATAAAGAACAATGAGACATGACATTGACTTGGTAGAAAGCTGCTTCTATCCCACAAAGCCCTTCTTTGGGGCTCTATTTCATACTTTATAACAGGCTTCCCTTTGTCATTTGATGAGGTGAGGGGGGCATAGAAAATAACACAAGAGCAAGAGGTTGTACTGGGATGAATTCTATAAGAGAAGTGTTGATAAAATGTTCTTAGAGTTCAGAAAAAGGAGAAGGAGAGAGAGTACTTAGAGTCTCTTTTATTGGAATTTTTCCATTTGGGGAACCTGAGTTTAGAATCAGAATCAAAACAAAATATTCCCAGGCCTTAACTATAGGGTGTCAGCAACAGACTAGTAAAAATGAATTGGCAGCTATGACCAAATCTATATATTTTTATATGTTTTTATAGCTAACTATATGTGTTGTTACTGATAACATATATTAAAAGAAACTGATATATATAATAAATACTGTGAGTTAAGCTCTGGTTTACTAATTTAGGTTTTTATATAAAGTCTCAAGTAAAGATTCCCTCTGATTTCAGTAGGGATGTGTATCCTAACAGACTTAGTTAATATTTACTCTCAATATCTTTGTGCTCAGCATGGATAAAATAAACATTACCCAGAGGATAATACCTTGGCAGGACCATTCCTGTTCAGATATGGGGCCTTTTCACATAATGGATTATAAATGTTCTTTTCTTTTCTTTTTTCTTTTTTGTTTTGTTTTGTTTTGTTTTGTTTTGAGAGAGAGAGAGTACAAGAGTGGGGGAGAGGCAGAGAGAGAGGGGGACACAGGATCTGAAGCAGGCTCCAGGCTCTGAGCTGTCAGCACAGAGCCCCAGGGTTTGAACTCACAAACCACGAGATCATGACCTGAGCTGAAGTTTGTGCTTAACCAACTGAGTCACCCAGGTGGCCCTGGATTATAAACGTTCCAATTTCTAGTTACATCCTCAATTATATTGTCAATTTCATTCAAATATCCAAACACTTAACAATTTTTCTAACATGAGGAATTTCAGGTAACATTTTAACTAAAATGCTGTCAAAACTGTCCTTTAAATCATGCCCCTCGCTTTTCTCCTTTCCCCCTCCCAAAGCTCTTAATAATTATTCATGATATCTTTTTCTGTTATCATCCCAGGTTCTTTGTTACTTACCCTTTTTGTGAAATACTCCGCAAAATAGTAGTAGATCATGACTGTGTTTCTTCAGTTGTAGACGTGCATTTATATTTTTACTGGCTCTGTCCATTCCTCTCCCATCTGCCAGCCACATTGTAAAGATGCTGAAGGGCAGAAATAAGATTTTCTACTTTGGTTTCTAAGTCCATGGGGTGCCCTGAACATGGTAGGAACTCAATCAAAGGCAAATGTTAGCCAGGTACTAAGGCCTTGCCTTTGACAAAACATACTATACAAGCTGGAAATTGTGGAATTTATTGCTATTGTCATTTCAGTAAATGGTTTATTGCTAGAGATGCTGAAGGGGATCATGGCCTGTTTACCACTTCATAAGAGATTAAAATCCTGAGAATGACTGTACCAATGTGCTGGCAGAGAATATGAATTGGCTTCACCAAATATAATGTTTACTGAATAAATATCCTTGGTGAACTAACTGAATAGAATGAACAGTTAACTCTGGTTACTGATAGTTTTTATTGAGTTAATTGGAATATTAATTGAATTGTTAAAATGGCCACATTTATTGTACATGAATATTCAAAAAAAATATACCATAAGCAACATGGGAACATCAGGAAGTCCTCTTCATTGTATGAAGGAAGCACTTGTAATGGAAAACACAATAGTTTTATTTATCACCATTTAAATACCTCAAGTTAAAATTATTGCTCTTATGCTGCAAACACAGAGAATGGTTTTATGATATTTAGGTGGATCTGTTAAATTAGAGATTCTTAAATTGGGATTTATATACATGGGTGGGTTTTTGGGAGTTTGCAAACCTTCTGAAATTGTGTTAACAAATTTGGATATATGTCCCTTTTTCTGGGAAGAGAATTTACTGCTCTTAGTAGACATAAGAAGCAAAGAACTCTAAAAGGATTAATGTAAGATGCACTAGAACGAGTATTAATATAGATGCTGTGCAAACAATTAATGGCTTAAATATTAGGAAAGACCTATTTACAATTCTGTGATTTTAAAAGAACAAGCAAGCATTTTGCTCATTGGTCTAACAGAAATATTTATATTATCTTTCACACCTTTTGGCCTCAGTGGAAGTTCACAGACAACTGTTTTAAAGCTTTGAAATGGGTATCAGTTGAGTATATTGATGCCCGATGTGCAAGCCAAATAATTTCATTTATTCTTTTTTTCCCCTGTTAGCATCAATATAAATTCCCTGGGAGTAGGAAAAGAAACCTATATGGTTCAGGCGGAGAGTGGCAGATTAGGACTTAACGGCACAGCCACCATTAACATCAGTGGGAGTCAGGCAGCTAAATTCCTTGCACTCTGCATTGAAAACATACCCCTGAAAGTTAATACATTTCTGTACCAGAAGAGTTTTTTTCAGAGTTTCTGTATCTATGGAAAGCTATCATTTAATCTCAAGTTCCTTCAAGGAAGGTCTGTACTCCTGAGGCCTGGCCCCATATACCTGCAGTTTCTTTGATGACTGAGAGCACCTGGTTCTTGGACACTCTCCAGGGGTTGCAGAATAAATATGAGCTTCATTGTTTTTTTTCTTTTTCTTTCCCTCCCACCGAATTCTGTGAAGACTTTTCTTTTGATGTTCATAGAAGATCCTTTGCAGTCAAGAATGTTGAAAGATGACCAGGTTGTCTCACAGCTTGCCTTCCAACCCCACTGGAAAATGAATTTGTATTTACTGCAAATAAAATAGTGGGGGGGGGGGGGAATAAGTGTTTCTTGCAGTAGTCTGTGCCTGTAAACAAGGTATCCAGAATAGTGTGATATATATATAACACAAGGGACTTGTCTAAAAGAGAGTCCAAGTCAGGTTAGACTGAAAAAAGTCTAATCCTCCCCATTTATTCATTTGTCTGTATTGATCCTGAATTTCCTGATTTGTCTCCAAATATCTTTGGGCAAAATAGATACATGTGTCTGTCTTTCTTTTTTCTTTTGGTCTGGTTAATATATTATCCTTTGAGTGAGTTTTTATATGAGATGTGTGTGTGTGTGTGTGTGTGTGGTGTTTAGTTTTTAAATCACTGCCCCCATAGATTTAATGAGTTACTTGGTTGTCAACATTCTTTTCTCTTTTTGCCACCCATCCTTGATTTCGTCAAAGATATGCAAACTTGAACTTAATTTCACTTTGTATGAAATTGAATGGAACTTTGTATGTTCCAATTTATGTTGATACTTCTATAATTATTTAAGAAACAGGCTTTTGTCTGTCTTGCTCTAGGATTTGGCTGTTTCTTCAGCAGTTCTAGTTTCTATGCTCTGCTTTGATAAAACAGCTCAGTGGTCAGGGATGTTGAACATACACTTGAAAGCGGGAAAGAGGCTGGAGTCTGACCCTTAGCTTCACAGATGGGAAATCCGTAGACTTGAGAGATAAATAACTTCCTGGAGGTTTCATAGTGATAGAGAGAGGAGAGAATTGGGATTCTGAGAATGCCCATTAACACAAAAAAATGTAGTAAGAGAACAAAGCAACAACTTACTTGGATATTATTACTAGGAAACAGTTTGTAGCCACATTTTCCCACCTCACCTTGACTTCACTTTGGTACAGCAGAGCATCAAGTTGGTCTGGTAGTGGAGACACGAAAAATATATGACAGTCAGATGTCCTCCACTATCATAAGTTAAGCTTATACAGTATCTTATGCTGAAGTCAAAGAAACAAACTTTTCATAATTTCTGATAGGCTGGACTACTTTTTATCATACTGCAATGTTTTCTTCAATATCTCATTCACACTGCCTTGTATCTAACAACCCCATCTTATTGTAAGCACAGTCGTTTTTAAGAAAGACACATTTATTTTTATTTTCTCCTGGGTTCTTGTGTTCTTCATGTGAGCTTTTGGCAACTTATGTCTGATAGTCCTAACTGTTATTGAGAATAGATTTTAGACATAGCCCTAGGTTGCAAAAACGTATCACATTTATTATTACTCCTTGCTAAGTCCATATCCAAATCTCTATCGTGCCTGGCTGGTGGAAAAATTAACTATAGTCATTTGGGTTTTCCTTTCCTCCTAATTCCTTTGATTGTGACAAGGTTTTCAGATGTCCATCTGTATGTCTTTAGTTATATTTGACTCTTGAACAACATGGATTTGAACTTGTGCAGGTCCATTTATACAAGGATTTTTTTTTTACAGTTTGGTACTATAAATATATTTTCTCTTATGATTTTCTTAATATTTTCATCTCTCTAGCTTACTTTAAGAATATAGTATATAATATGTATAACACACAAAATGTGTGTTAATCGACTATTTATGTGACAGTAAGGCTTTCAGTCAACAATAGTTAAGTCTTGGTGGAGTCAAAAGTTAGATGCAGATATTTGTGTGTGCAGATTTTTGAAGCCACTTGCCTCTGCGTTTTTCAAGGGTCAACTGTAGTAAAATGCTTTCTGCTGAATTGCCCCATTGTATCTAATTCTGTACCTGTTCCTTTAGTTTGGTTGGGTCTATAGTTTCTATCTGTAAAGAAAGAAAATCTGAAATTGGAAGTAAGGCAAAAAAAAAAATGACCTCATGACTTACATTATTTTTCTGGGGCTTTGTATGGGAAGGATTTCCGATCTCTCTAGAGTAAAGTATATTTTTTGATTTAATATTACTATTGCATAGGACCTTTTACAACTTTATATGAATAGATTTAATTTAAAAAGTCCAATATGATGAAACTGTTTTATTGTGAAGAGATACAAATTATTTCTGTGCCATAAAAAATGCAATTCTAAATATTGGTTTTCATTGTCCTGTAAGACATTGTTAACTGGTTTGTAATTTAGCAATTTCATTCTGGAATTCTCTATTTCTTTTTTATTGACTATGTGTACATGAGTTTTTTTTTTTTTTTTTAATCATTCTTTGAACCAGCTTTGTCATCTGATAATAACCTCATTAATGAATTGAAACACACTCCACATTTTTTTGTGTTACAATTAACATTAAAAATATATTTTGATATACTTACATTGGGGGGATAAAATATTTGATGATATTGAGACTCTTTCCCTTAAACCTGGCTCCCATGTACATCATACAGCCATTCCCTCTGATTTCCGTGATTTTGTCAGTGTGTTGTCAAAACCTGGTCCTATATAGGTCCTTGTTACTCTTGCATTACCACCCACAGGCTTTTCCAGGCTGGAGTAGTCACTTCCACCCTCTCTCTGTACCCTCCAAAGCCTTTCTCTCTTCTCCTTTTACATACCTGCATGCGTGCGCGCGTGTACACACACACACACAAACGCACAATTTTATCTTGTCAAAAGACTGACATTTTAAAACACAACATCTTTGACTTAGGGACTTCGTGCATTTCTACCATGCCACAAGTCTGAGGCAAAGACTTACAAAGTATGAAATAGGGTTATGCCTGAGAGTGAGGGAAAAACATTTCGTATTTCAACAATTTTTTTCACCACAGCACTGTAGTTAACAATAATCAGTAAAGAAAGAGCCACATTTCAAAATCAATCCTTTGATTTCTTCTATTGCTCAAAGTTTTTCTGTTCTCTGATAGTTATTTTGCTTTTTTTTTTTTTTTTTTTTTTTTTTTTTTTTTTTTTTTTTTTTTTTGAGTGATTTTGTGAGAGAAGGTCAGGGAAAAAATTTTTTTCATACACTCTTTATGTCAATGGCATTATATTATGCATTGTTGCTATTTCAGTTGACTATATTAATGTAGACATGTACTCACCTTATTAACAAGACAGGTTTGGTGGTCATTATATGTTTTTATGGTTTTTCCATCTCTTGAATGGAATTATTTAAAAGTAATAGTATGTCTTAGTAAGCATGAGTAAGGATTTTAACAATTTTAATCTTTGCCTCGGTATCTGTAAACTGTAATTTTGGTATAGTGAGAGAGCATGCTTAAATATGAAACTGTATACCTTTCTTTTCCACATCTCTTTCTAAAACACCCTTGCCTTCATCAGACAGAGAAATATAGTGCCTTGAGGAAACATAGGAGTTCCAGGAATGAGAATGATTTTTTTTTTTTACTTCTGAAATATCCATATCTTGAAGCATATATGAAAGGTATAGTTTGAAAGCAAAGCTTTTGGTATGTAGTCTACCCTTACCTCTCTTACTCCTATCCACCTTATCCTGTTCTGTTTTATATTTTATCCATGGCACTGATCACTATCTATTTTACTTATTTGTTGTGTTAGTTGTGGATTTATAAGAGCAACAATATTTGTTTATTTATATCACTTATAATTCTGAAATATGTAGAATAGTGTCTGATATACAGATGGCAATTAATAAGTATTTGTTTAATGAATGAAAAGGCTCTCAACTATCAAAAGTAAAGCCACTAAAGTGAGCAGAGAACAGAAATTATGCTATAAATACAGTCAGAAAAGAGATTGTTGGAAGATCCAAATTATTTCCCTGTTTGGGAATTTCTTTCCTAGGCTCAGACAGGAAAGCATAAGTGGGAGATGGAAAGTTGGTTAGATCTATGCAGAGGGGACATAGGACCACCTAGAAATCAGGAAATGAATTCTGAGAAACCATGCACAGCATGTTTCAGATGTAGGGAAACACACTGAACTGTCGCAGTAACTCAAATTATTCTCAGCCATTGGAATAAGCTTTGAAGTCACCTGAATATCTTTTCCTTGCACTCTAGTGAAAGCTTTATTAGCAGAAACTTGCATATTGCTTACGAACTGCAGAAGTGATGTGTTTCCAGGCCTTAAAATTTTGCTGAGCTCCATCTGAACTCCTTCTTACAGGGACCCTACTTTTCAACAGCTCTGGATATTATAAGGCTTCTAAACCAGAATTAGGACTTTGACATGGAGAGGGAGGTTGATAGCTTAGAAGAGAAAGTTTAGCTTTGATATGAGTTAAAAATCCATTGTTATATTGATGGCAACTGTTTTCTCAGCTTGCAATGTATTGGAAAACTTCAATAAGAAAATATAGGCCTTTGATTTTACACTAAATATTAAGTATCAATACTTAAAGATGGTGTGACTTAAGAAAACATTAGATTCTTGACTGAATTAAAATGTATAAAGTATGGGGTTTTACAACCCGTCACCACATTTTTTGATACTTCCTATAATGTCTTGTGAGTCTTGAGCCAACATAACAGGTCTGGCTACACTGGAACTACCATGTTAGAGAGAACATGTGGGGAGAGAATACAAAGATACACAGAGGAGATACTCAAGGAGTCCCAAGTATTCTAGCCCCACCTGTTTGAGTGCTCATTCAAAGGAATGAGAAAATCGTTGAGATGACCCCAGCTTCAGCTACATCTGCCTATAACATAATAAGAGACCCCCAAGCCAGAACCACCCAGATGAGCAGCATATTAATTCCAGAGCCACTGAAACAATGAGAGATACAACTTTTGGAATAATTTGTTACATAAACATAGTAGCTAGAAGAAACTACCTGACAGAAGGCAGGAAATGGCCAAGAGTTTCATTCATTCATTTATTCAAAATATGTTGCACCAACTATACGTAAGGTGCTGTGCTATTTCTTGTTAATACTATAGTTTATAGGATATAATTTTTGCTCTCAGAAACTATGCTCTTAAGAAAATTATAGTCTAGTCAGTAATATGTGTCTACGTATAATGAATGAGGGCAATTATGAGAATGGGAACATAGATAATGGTGAATTCGCATTTAAACCACTTTTCAGTTAAATAAATTGATTCTTTAAACAGATCTTTATGTTTCTGGGCATGTTTTTCTGTAGCAAGACATTAAAAAGAGGAAGAGATAAGACATTCTTTTTTCCTGTTATCAGTTATATTATTTAATATGTATTTAATATAACATTATATTACATATGTTTAAAACATATTAACCATATTTGTTTAAAATCCATTAACCACAAAGGCAAGTATATTAAAAATGAAAACAAAAGGGGCGCCTGGGTGGCTTAGTCGGTTAAGCGTCCGACTTTCGCTTAGGTCATGATCTCGCGGTTCATGGGTTCGAGCCCCGCGTCGGGCTCAGTGCTGACTGCCAGCTCAGAGCCTGGAGCCTGTTTCAGTCTGTGACTCCCTCTCTCTCTGACCCTCCCCTGTTCACACTGTCTCTCTCTCTCTCTCTCCTAGAAATAAATAAAAAAACATTTTTAAAAAAATGAAAACAAAAAGTGATAATATTTGATATTATGATGTAATTAATGAGAATCACCTTTGGTCTTCATTTACCTTCATATTACCAGTAGATAATATTACAAAAGTTTCTCCAGAAATTATTAAGTACATAATATAAATGCATTTGGTCTTTGTAAGGAAATACAGCAGATTTTATTCCAAAAATCTTTTAAAATTTTTTAATGTTTATCTTTGAGAGGCAGAGTGTGAGCAGGGGAGAAGCAGAGAGGGAGACACAGAATTCGAAGGAGGCTCCAGGCTCTGAGCTGTCTGGACAGAGCCCAAGGTGGCGCACGAACTCACAAACCATGACATCATGACCTGAGCCGAAGTTGGACGCTTGACCAACTGAGCTACCTAGGCGCCCCCTAAAAATCTTTAAAATTAAGATAAAATTATTATTACCAACAGACACTGGTTTCTAATTTTATGCAATTAAAGGAGAGATACATGCTAATAATATAATATCTGGCATTAGAATGTCATTGTATTACTTGGGGTCCAATTAGGGAAGCAGAACTACTATAAGTAAAGTGTGATAAGACATTTATTGTACAATTTCAGAAGGAGCTGAAGAAGTAAAAATTTAGCTGGAAGATCGGAGAAGAGTTACTAATCCCCCTCCTAAAGCACTGCAGCAGTGAAGTAGGAGCTTTCAGGGTATCTGACAAGAAAGCTGCCATAGGGGACAGTGAGGGACACTGGTCTGTGGATTGTTGCTGCTTTTGTGCAGTTAATAGCGGTGTGGGTGCACAGATGGGCATCTGGTGGTGAGCTAAGGTTGCTGTTAGTCACCTTGGCCAGTAGTTGGGAAGGAGAAGCTAGACACAAGTTGGAGAAAAGGGAGGGTAAGCTGGATCCAGCTGGACATCTCCGTGTCTCTCCATTACAATATTAGACCTTGAAGTCCTTGGGACAGTGATGGCAATGGTTACATTCCTGTTTCTTGATTTGATGTAACTTTCTCAGTTACCCAATTCTCACCTGCTTCCATATTGGCAAAAAATTCTAACACATAGTTCCAGATTTATGAAGCTGACAATAGAGTGATCTGGCATATCTAATCCTCATATTTATTTTACTCTGAGGCCCTTATCTATATCTGCAAAACATTTCAATAGTTACGCATTTTAATCTAAAGGATATTTGTATAACTGTCAGTTATGTGGATATGTCTAATAATGTATTTTGTATTTCCCTCTTCATCATTTACTTTCTCACTGAAACATAATTTGGCATTTAAAAGAGTTGTTTTAATAAATGGTACTCTTATTGATTAGTGCTATAGATGGAATATTATATCTCTTCTACAGAATTCATGTTAAAATTCTAACCCTGAAAGTGGTGGTATTGAAGGCTGATGCTTAGGGGAGGAGACTAAGTCAGAGATGTCTTGCATGGGATTAGTGCTTTTATAAAAGGGACCTTTTTGGGATGCCTGGGTGGCTCAGTCGGTTGAACGTCCACCTTCGGCAGAGGTCATGATCTCGTAGTTTGTGGGTTCGAGCCCCGCGTAGGGTTCTGCGCTGACAGCTCAGGGCCTGGAGCCTGCTTTGGATTGTGTCTCCCTCTCTCTCTGCCCCTCTCCTGCTCGTGCTCTGTCTGTCTCTGTCTGAAAAATAAACTATAAAAAAAATAAAAGTGGTCTTTCAACAATGTGATGACACAAGGAAACAATTGTCTATGAA
This sequence comes from Hyaena hyaena, assembly GCF_003009895.1. Taxonomy (NCBI): domain Eukaryota; kingdom Metazoa; phylum Chordata; class Mammalia; order Carnivora; family Hyaenidae; genus Hyaena; species Hyaena hyaena. The sequence continues at coordinate 61,737 of NW_024082115.1, read as the reverse complement.
GCAGAGAGGGAGCCCTCACTGGGTAGTGAATCTGCTGATACTTTGATCTTAGACTTCCTAGCCTCCAGAACTGTCAGAAATAAATTTCCAGCTTATGGTACTTTATTATAGTAGCTCAAGCTGACTAAAATGGTAAGAGTGGTCAAAATGACGATATCAGAGAACTGATTTAATGACAACTGGGGAGGCCACATAGGCAGGGCTTGCTACCATATCATGATTAGATTTTGTTTAAATAAACTCTTAAAATTTTAAATATGCCTGTTTATCTCTTAACAAGAACAAGATAGCAATTGTTTCTGCCTTCATGTAGCGTTTAGTCTAACAGAGAGAATAACTAATTACGTGTAGTGAGGTATAATAAACATTGTTTCCAGAGAATGCAGATTCTATTTTACCTAATTAGTCTTGCTAACTGGATGAAAGTTCTAAGTTCTGAAGTTTCTAGCTGTTGATGGAATGTATGTATTGTTAATGTTTTAGTGTAATTAGCCAAAAATGTCACACAATTTTTTTTTATAATAACCAGTGATGGCCACCACAAGAATGTTTAGAGGTACATGGAAGAGATAGCCTCTTAGGATTTCCACATAAGTATTATATTCTATTTCTCTTCCCCCTGAAAATTTTTCTTACATGCCTCTGTTCAAGATAAATAAAAAGATTTTGTTGTCAGTAATGTTTCAATATAATACGTGTTTTCTCACATTTTAGGACAACATTTGGGATACAAGCAAATATATTGGATAACTATTCTCCAATAAAAGTAATTATATTAATTATGCTTAAATCAAATAAATAGTTAATATATATTAAATACATTTGTCTAATGTATCTGTGAATATATTTTGTAGATCCTAAAATCTCCATTCTAGAGGGACCATATGAAGCTTCTTTATGATGGAATGATTGGTAACTTCCACTATCAGTGTTAGACCAAAAACAACTTTTCCATGTATTATTCTGTAGAACATTGGTTTTTAATCAAATATATGTTATAATATTTCAGTCAATCCAAAACTGTTTTCTGAGAATAGTCTGATATTTCTATAAGTAACAGTAAAACTCACCTCCACTCTAATGACCACTGTGGTGATACTTTAAATGTGAAAAATACAAGTCATATTTGTACATATTGAAGAACATCTTTGCTACCTCTTTAATACATATATGGCTGAAACTAAAATATATTATTCTTCTTTCAGTTAACTACACAGCATCACACAGTCTTACCAAAATCCACATGGAGAATTGGTTACATGAATGGTGAAAGACTTGAAAAGATAAACAGGAGACTGCAAGAAAATCCAGAGATTATTAGCAGCTACTTCTAATTTCAGGGCCCCTCAAAGTCCAGCAAAAAAAAGTAGATGGGGTCACCAGACCCAGAAGTCTTGGACTTCAAATCCAAAGTTTGCCTATCTGGAGCTGGTACCATAGAGAAAGTTGCCTAGTAAAGCTGAAGCCATGGAAGAGACTGGACCAAATTTTATTTTATTTCATTTTATTTTATTTTATGTTATTTTATTATTTTATTTTATTTTATATTTTATTTTATTATTTTACTTTTATTTTATTTAATTTATTTTATTTTATATTTTATTTATTTTATTGTAAGTTTTAATTCTAGTGTAGTTAATATACAGTATTATATTAATCTCAGGGGTACAATATAGTGATTCAACAATTCCATATTTTACTTAGTGGCTCATCAAGATAAGTTTATTCTTAGTTCCCTTCACTTATTTCACCCATTCCCCTCACCACCTCCCCTCTGGTGACCATCAGCTTATTCTCTACAAGTAAGACTCAGATTTTTGGTTTGTCCCTCTTTATTTTTCTTTGTTCCTTTGTTTTGTTTCTTAAATTCCACATATGAATAAAATCATATGGTTTTTGCCTTTCTCTGCCTGACTTATTAGCTTAGCATATTAGCTAGATCTATCTATATAGCTGCAAATGATAAGATTTCAGTTTTTATGGCTGAATAATATTCCAGTGTGTGTGTGTGTGTGTGTGTGTGTGTGTGTGTGTATGACTTCTTCATTCATCTATTGATTGTCACTTGGGCTGCTTCCATAATTTGGCTATTGTAAACAATGTTTCTATAAGCATAGGCATGCCTATCTTCTTTTGAATTACTGCTTTTGTATTCTTTGGGTAAATACCCAGCAGTGTGATTACTGAATCATAAGGCAGTTTGACTTTTAATTTTTTGAAGAACCTCTATACTGTTCTCTACAGTGGCTGCACCAGTGCATTCACATTAACAGTGCACAAGGGTTCCTTTTTCTTTACATCCTTGCCAACACTTGTTTCTTGTGTTTTTGATTTTGGCCATTATGATAGGTTTGAGGTTATGTCTCACTGTGGTTTTGATTTGCATTTCCCTGATGATAAGTGATGCTGGGTTTTTCTTTTTTCCCCCAATTTGTGCATTGACCATCTGTGTGTCTTCTGTGGAGAAATGTCTGTTCATATCTTCTGCCCATTTTTAAAATTAGATTATCGGGGGGGGGGTGATGTTGAGCTGTATAAGTTCTTTATCTATTTTGGATACTAACCCTTATTGGACGTCATTTGCAAATAGCTTTCTCTTACTGACTATGATGTATCATATTGACTGATTTGCAAATATTGATCCACTCTTGCATCCTGGGGATAAATCCCACTTGATCATTGTGAATGATTTTTTAATGAATTGTTGTATTTAGTTTGCTAAAATTTTATTCAGGATTTTAGCATGTATGTTTATCAGAGATACTAGCTTATAGTTCTCTGTTTTTTGTGGTGTCTTTGTCTGGTTTGGGTATCAGGGTAATGCTGGGACAGAGCCAAAAATTTAAATTCAGCACTAGGTGGGGGTGGCAAAAGGGAAGGTATGGTGGTGGTGATAGGTAAGCTTGGTCTCTCTCCCTTTCCCTGCTATCTTACTAGTAATTTCTAATGACTAAACCTATCTGGAAGTCAGATAACATAGGATCCTGGGAAAAAAAGGCCTATAGGATCAACCTTTTCTCCTTTCCCACACTAACAAGAGACAAAGGAGAGCAAGGCAAAGGAAAAGAATGGATTTGGGGGTAAACATCCAAAGTCCTATCAGACACCTGGTTAAGGCAATCAATATTTTGAGACTATAGTATACTATAAAGCAGTGGTTTCCAAGTGTGGATATGGATATTAGAATTAGGGTCTTTATTATAGCTTCTCATACTTCAATTTAGACAAATGAAGTCCTTGTTTTTAATAAACACTCCTGATCATTCTGGTATCAGCTGGGTTTTGGAAGTAAGGGTTTATTATCTAGTGGGTTTATTCCTGCTAGAATAAAGTTCATACAAAGGCTTTCAAGTCTTCTGAATACATATTATATCAGATTATAAAAAAGTTAAATGATCTCAAAAATAAATAAACATTAAAAAAAGAAAGTTAAATGGTAATAGTTTTCCTTTAATTTTCCAAAATAAGACACCACATAATTATAATTTTGTATATGGTTCCTACTTCCTGTTCTTTCCAATGCTTATTTTTCATTTGTTATTGTTATATAAATCCACTGAGGGAAATACTATGTATTATGCAGTTTTGTTTCTCCTGATTAACTGTTATGCTCCTCTTCTTAGTTGTCAAGAACAATTAACATTATTATTTTTGTTGTTTTCTCTTCTTCCTATGGCTGTGAGGAAGCTTAGTAGGAATTCTTAGTCTAGGTTGTTATTGTTGTTGTTGTTGTTTTAATGTTACTGTTTTCTATTTCATATCTTCCTTGACCCTTGCCTTTTTGTTCTTTTACTCGGGTGGTGAACTTACATGTGTTTTATTCAACCAGCATCTTTTCTTTGTGGGAATGTCTTCTTTCCACTACGAATGGTTTGTTTGACTCATTCAACTAGTGTTCTGTTCCCATTTGATACCAGGGTGAGCATGTGACTCAGATTGAGCTGATTAGTCCTGCATCTTTGAGAACAAGGCTTGATAGAACTGATAGCAAACTCAATCAACCAATCCAGTTTACGTCAAAATACATAACAGATGGGAAGGGAATAACAACAAAAGAAGTCTCAAAAGCCAGCAACATGGCAGACCAAGAACGCTTTTAGCCCAGTGCAAATCATTATTTCTGAGTAGGGAGTCTGATGGTCCCAACATAGAGGAAGTACATACTTCAGGATCAATCAACTATGTACTTATCTATCGTGTGTATCCTATTTATGACTCTCAATACAGATATAGTCAAATATAAAGCTTACTTAATTGTGAAAACTATATATATACATCTAGGCACTGGATCTTCAAATTTACTGAGAGCAGAAATTTTAATTTTCTCTCCTATTTTTTATTAAGTCCTAATCCATAATAATATCCATAATTAATCCTATTGTTAAAATTTCTGTTTCTCTGGGTGAATGGTAATGTATTTGATATAATCATTACTTAATCACTCTTCAGATTTCAATTTCCTTTTATTTAAAAATTATTTGTGTATAGTTGGCATAAAATGTTTTTTAATCAGGTGTACAACATGGTGATTCAAGTTCTCTATATGTTATGTTATGCCGCTATGCTCACCACAAACATAGATACATCTGTCACCAAACAACACTGTTATAATATCATTGACCATAGTCTTTATGTTTTAGCCCTTATTCCTGTGATGTATTCATTCCATAATTGGAAATCTGTATGTCCCACACCCCTTTACCAATTTTGCCTATCCTTCCAAGATAGAGGGAAGGCCCTCTGGCAACCATCAGTTTGTTTTCTATATTTACAGGTGTGATTCTACCTTTTGTTAATTATTTTTTTTTATATTCCACATATGATTGAGGTCATAGAGTATTTGTCTTTCTCAGTCTGACTTATTACACTTAGCATAATCCTCTTAGGTCCATCCATGTTGTTGCACATGGCATGATATCACCCATTTTTATGAAATATAAAGTTAACTGCATAATATTCCATTGTGTATTTATATCTTCCATTCCATTGTATACACATCTTTGTTATTTGTCTACTTATAGACACTTAGGTTGCCTCCATATCTTGGCTATTATAAATGCTGCAATAAACATAAAGGGACATATATCTTTTTGAATTAGTGGTTTTGTTTTCTTTGGGTAACTACCTAATAGTGGAATTACTGAATCCATGTTATTTCTACTTTTAATTTTTTGAGGAACCTCCATACTGTTATCCACAGTGGCTGTACCAATTTATATTCCCACTAACAGTGTACAAGTGTTCCTTTATTTCTATATCCTCACCAACACTTGTTATTGCTTGTCCATAACACCCAATGCAACCTATAGATTCAATGTAATCCTTATGAAGATACCAACAGGATTTCTTATACACACAGAACAAATAATACTGGGATTTGTTTGTAACCACAGAAGATAATGAATAGCAGAAGCAATCTTGAAAATGAAGAACAAAGGTGGAGGTATCGCAATTCCAGATTTCAAGATATACTACAAATCTGTAGTGATCAAAAACAGCAAGGTATTTGCACAAAAATAGACACATAGATCAATAGAAAGGAATAGAAAACCCATAAATGAACCCAAAATTTTATGGTCAATTATTCCATGAGGATTAATCCAAAGGGGGGAAGAATATATGATGAGGAAGATAGTCTCTTCAATAAATGGTGCTGGGAAAACAAACTGGATTTCACCATTCACAATAATAAACTCAAAATGGATTAAGACCTAAATGTGAGGCTTGAAATGATAAGAATACTGAAAGAGAATAAAGGCAGTAATTTTTCAGACATTAGCCATTGGCAAAATTTTTCTAGATATGTCTCCTGAAGCGAGGGGAAAACAAACAAACAAACAAACAAAAATAAACTATTGAGACTACATCAAAATAAAAAGCTTTTGCACAGTGAAAGAAACCATCAACAAAACAGAAAAGAAATCTACTGAATGGGAGAAGATATTTGCAAATGATATACCTGATAATGAGCTAATATAAAAATATATTAAAAGCCTATACAATTCAACACCGAAGAAGAAGAAGAAGGAGGAGGAGGAGGAGGAGGAGGAGGAGGAGGAAGAGGAGGAGGAGGAGAAGACGAAGAAGACAACAACACAAAGAATGCAATAAAGAAAAAAATAAGCAGAAGCCCTGAATGGACAGAATCCAGAACCATTTAGGTATCTCATAAGAATAAGTGATCAAATTTTCTTGTTGAGAGTTATTATTTTGTTCTAGACAGTTTGCTATCCTTCCACAACACAGTGCACAAACAGTGCAGTCCTTGAACTCCAGGGCATGCATTTCTGGGAATGGTGTGGGAAGGCAGACTGAGCAAGAAATGATTCCATCTGTGTTTTACAGTTTTTTGTTACTTACAATTTATAAATTGCCTCAATTCTTTTGCTAATAGGAAGAATATTAATTAACATGTATAAACAAGACCAAGCACTGATGCATGCTCTGTGTAACTTTGAATTTCTATTTACCTTTTCTTAGGTATGTTATAAACTTGGTTATCTTTTTAATATTTAAAAGAAACTAAAAATAACTTAGCATTAGTTTTATCTTTGTTTAATTTATAGTACATGTACATATAGTACATTTGACTTTATTATGGACATGGAGACATAAGAACTATTTATAATTTTAGTTTATGAAAAAATATCCTTTTTCTCTATGTTTGTTTTGAGCATCTCTAGTGTATAAGAAGACTGACTCATAATACTTCATCCTAGATTATATTTCAGTTATATATTCTTTCTTTTTCCTAAAAATATCTCTTCACACATTTTCCTTTCTAAATGTATCTTTCTTTTGTATGAAGTTTTCCAATCTCACAAGGTCATTTTAATTTTACTACTGTTCTAGATCCTACTTTAAAAAATTACTTGGGTAATTTATTTATTCACTGTGTACCTTGTTTATACTTTAAAGCTGGATCTATTTTTATAATGTGAGTTTATTCTCTGCAGCATAAAATGTTTAGAGTTAAAATCTGGCATGTTAATCTCAATGTAATTTTTCTTTTATTTGTCCATTAACAATAACAACACTAGTAAAAATGATAAGTAGAAAAGGCAGCTTTTGTGAGTTCTGATGTGGAGAGTATTTGTGAAATCTATCCAATTGTATAAAACTCCTTGGCTTGTAATTGCTATTATAAATCACAGGGTCATGTGGTTAATCTTCTGAGCGCTTCAATAAAAATGATCCAACTTTGCAGCCTCCCACGGCTTTCAATTTCAGTCATATCTGAATCCTACCTATAAACTCAGGGTCAATAAACAGGTTAGAGATAAATAGAAGAGAAATTTTTGATTAAAAATAATATGAAATGCTGAGGAGAGGTTAGCTAATTCAGGAAGAAATAAAGGTCTGATCATTATGGATGATTTAGAGGCAGAACACCTATAGATTGGAGAGCTAAAGCGGGCCAATGATGTCCACTTGAAATCCTGCATTGAATAGTTGTTGATTGATCTTTGTAACTCTGTCTCCACTTATAATGAGCACATCAATAGGATATATATTGACTTTCTAATGCATTGGTTTTATTAAAAAGGGAACAGTTTTATAAGAGGAGAGCTTCTATAACAATTGCCACATTTCAATTTCAAGCATTATTTATAAAAGTCATTTAGAAGTGCTTTCTCAAAACCATTATCTTTTCATTAAATTCTTTGTGTACTATATATTTTTTAATGTGTGTATTGAAGACATACCACAGTGAAAAGGGGTCCTGGATAGAAATTAGAGTCCAGTGTCTTAGTTTTCCTTCTACCATTAATTAGATCTGTGAGTTTAGGCAAATCACTTATTCTCTGTGAATCATATTTAAGTTCATTATATTTAAAAGAAATGCTGAGAGTAGATCATGAAATAGATTAAGGGCTCCCATTTTCTCTTTTCTTGTCCAAATCATATTGAAGCGACAGAAAAAATATCTGTGTCTTTACATATCTATATCTAAGAGGTATATATTTTTATCTGCCTGTCTATCCTTCTAGAATAAACCTATAATGAGGCCAAAAACAAGACAAGGTATGATTAACAGATCATAAGTTTTAATTTAAGATTTTATTTTATTTTTGTTAAGTAATCCCTAAACCTAATGTGGGGCTCAAAGTTACAATTCTGAGATAAAGAGTCACAGTCACACACTCTACCCACTGAGCCAGCCAGATGTCCCATATCAATTTTAGAAGATCTTAACTAGAGAGATTGAACCAGAGCACAGAATACAGATTTAGGCAGGAGCCATTTTCCAGGTGAACCTTTAAAAATGATTTCATCTTGAAGATATATTCTATTTAATAAAACACACCTACGAGAAACAAATTAAGTTGAAAAGAATGATAGGAAAGATAGACTAGATAAACACTAAGAAAGAATAAGATATGAGAAGTGCTATTAAAATCAGAAAAAATAGAATTTTAAGACTAAAACACTAAATTGGACAAAATGATAGTAATAGCAATAGGCTATCTTCAACATGTAGGAGTCAGATACCACTTGGCTGCTTCAGTCCAGAGTTTCCATTGTCAACCAGGCTGGGAAAGGAGAGTATAGGTCTTGTTTCAACACCCATAGAATCTCACAATTCTTACCAAGTTTTAGAAGATTTTCTTGAATAATTATTATTTCATTTGCTGTCTGTACCATTTCCAGAGATTTCAAATAGTTGGGTTTTAAAATAGTTTTCATCAGTCTTCCTGGAGACTAGATCTCTGGAGTTTCTCAGACTGTCGTGTAAGAAGTAGAACCTCTTCAGAACCTTTTGAAGTAACAAATAACTCTTAATACATGAGTAGAGGAGAAGTTTTAAGTATAGCAAAGAAGACAGAGATAAAGATGGTTCATTGACAAAGTCAACCAGTCGCAGGTCAGAGTTACAATGTAAAAGTTTTCTTAGGACTGAAATGTTTATGAGCTTGCTTTATAATAACTTAGCTGAAGAAATAATGACCTGTCCAATGCTCCCTGCTACCCCAAATGAAATATGTTTGGGGCCTGTAGACATCAGATAATACACTAGATTTTTCACTCAAGTAATGCATAATTTTTCAGTACTAATTGTGAAAAAACATGAAAATTGGACCTAAACGATGGGATGTAGGATTTTGACCTGGGGCTAGACTCTTCAACTCCACCCCTTGATCTTTCTGGGCCAGACTGAGAAACATCAGTTATCCCATTATAGGCCCAAATGGGTTAATTATTCTAAGGCAACAGTTGGCAAAGACTATGATCAAAATCACTTGAAGGATAATCAGATTCACCTGGAGTGCAACAGAGGCATGGATGCAAACCATTTCCAAGTCAAGAAGAGATGTCCCATAACCCATCAGGGTTTACTTCAGAGAACCAAGAGGCTTTCTTTTTAAGTCTCATAATCAAGTGTTTCACTTTGCCAGTTTTATTGATGCAGGTGAAACATGAGGTGTTGTAAATCACAGACCCACGTTATCTAATGTTATTTGGGTCACAAAATTGAGGCTGGCCATTTGTGCCTTCAAAATTGAGGTGGCATCATTAATGACTGCACCAAGGCAAGGTACAGATTATGCGAAGCATTTTCTAATTGAATGATGCTAATGATGGGAATGATCACATGGAGCACACTCATGAACAGAGAGTTGATAATATCACCTGTCAACTCTCCTAAGTAACTGGTCTGCCTGGTTTTAGAGCTCTCACTTGAGTCAGCATAGTATGATGTGGTCAACTGGAGGGACTGTTTTGAATACTTGGATGTTTCTTATTAATGCATACATACGTATTACATTGGTAAAAGAAAGAGAGGCGAAGGCCTGATTTTTACAAACAAAGTGGTATCCTAAGGGGGTTCACGGAGTGTTGGAAGGGTTGAATCATTAAGTACTTGGGTGGACAAACCAGCTAAACTTCCCTCCTGGTGGGCAAAAATTTGAAGAGTATGTATGGGACAGAAGTGAGTGTAGAAGACTGGATGAGGAGACTCCCACTGTCTAGACCTAAATAGCCTTGATAGTGTATCCTCTGCTCTCTGTCCCAATTATTCCAGTTGCTCCTATAAGACGTAGTAGTTGATGGCTGGGAGATATTTTTCTTCTGTAAGCTCAGAGTCCAGTTGTGGCAAAGCCTCAGTAGAAATTAATAAGACTGTAGTACCTGAGATATCAGAAAGATCTGTGGTTAGTGAAATGTCCATTCATGCCTTTCAGTAGCACACAATCAAATGTTTACTTCTGGGGTTGGGTAGAGTGAGACAGTGTGTCATATTCAAGGCGGTGGCAACTGCCTGGGGGAAGATTTAGCAACAAATTCACCTAGGCAAGAGTCACACAGGCTATTCTGTAGGACAGAAGAGAGGTTATATCCCCTTATCCTTCCTATACTGTACCCAGACCCTTTGCTTCAAAGGGTCCTAACAGTCAAGAAGACCTTGCCCCATTGACTGTGGTGTGGGCAGGCTTTCTTGTACCATGGGCAAGGATAGCACTCTTAATGCACTCTGAAATAATGTACCCAAATCTCTTGTCTTGGATCCTCTTGTGGTTCAATAAATGTTTCTATTCCAAATACTGATATTGATCCCTTTTGGTACATGGTGCAAAGCAGCAGGACCACCCAATAGAAAATGCTGAACTTGAGACTTCAAATTGATGGTCATTGTTTTTGAAGTCCTTGGCAAAAATTGATCCTTTGTTCCTGGGTGGTAAATGGAGGAGGTTACTGTCTCCCACTCCTCATTGTTTAATAGCCATTTTAATCTCCCATCGATTTGAGTTTTCAGTAGGAGGTTGAAAAGGTTGGAAGGCTTTGCAGGGTACCTTACAAAGACTACACTGTCAATATTTATAAAAGGAAGGTGTACAATTGAAGGAAGAGGTCAGATAGCCGAGTAAAGCATATGATGCAAATGAGAACTATACTTTCAGGGAATTTCTGCAGAGACCCCACATTTATTGTCCGAGATTTGTATTCCAGGCTGGAATTATCTTCACCCTGTCCACCAATCACTCAAGTCTGTCTTATAATTGTCCATAAAAATGCTCAGTCACCCCTGTAGTTTGGGAATGATGCAGAACAAGAATCCATTGAATGCCTTGTGACTGGGCCCACTTATGTGTAACTTGGCCACAATTCTGGGGCTATTATTAAGTACACTGCTCAGGAAACCTGAAAAAGAAGTAAATATGATCTTGTATGACCTGGATAGTATGGCCCAAGTCAGTGGAGTGCATATGATCTAGTGGAAACCTCCAGCTGGGATGAGAGGTCCAATGTGATCTATTTGTCAAGAATTCCCTTGCCTGGGTGGCTCAGTTGGTTAAGCGTCTAACCAGCTCAGGTCATGATCTCATGGTTTGTGGGTTTGAGCCTCATGTCAGGCTCTGTACTGACAGCTCAGAACCTGGAGCCTGCTTCAGATTCTGTGTCTCCTTGTCTCTCTGCCACTCCCCTGCTCATTCTCATTCTCTCTCTCAGTCTCTCTCTCTCTGTCTCTCTCCCTCCCTCCCTTTCTCCCTGCCCCAATAAATAAAAAAAATTTAAAAATTAAAAAAAGAACTCCCCGGCTCATTGGCTTGAAAGTTTTATCTCTGGTCAGTATTTTTAGCTTTGGGCATGGTCTGACAGGTAGGACAGATTTTTCATGCTGTTTTGTCATCTTTAGGCAACAGTGGATGTCCATGGGTGTAGGCCAGTCTAGGGTGGTGTCTGAGTTTCCATAGACTGTCCTTTCATGGATTGAGGAAGCAATGGGTCTTATTCTGCTTAAGTCTCTGAATTTAGCTAACAAATGGAGTCTGCTCATAGGTTATGTTTTCCTTTGTCAGTGGAAGAGCTTTCCTGGTAAGCATCTACACAGGTAACAAAAAGCCTACTATAAGCAGAGCTAGTTCTTGTACAAATGTCTCAAACCCACTGAAGGGTTTGTTGATAAGGAAGTCTGAGGCTTGCCATCAGCCTGACCAAACAGCCAAGCTATTTGTCACAGCCCCATGAGTCAGTGAAAATATAGTATTGGTATTGTTAGGATAGCCACCGATACTTCATAAAACTTTGCCATTGTGGCAAGCATCCTTTACTGTCTCTCTTAGGTTGGATAGGAGCTATGCTCATTCCATCCTGGTAGAAGTTATCCAGGAAAAGTCATTAGAAAACCAGAGCCATGTGTGGTCCAGGAAGATTCTGTATCTGAGTTTCCTCTTGGCCAGTGAAAACAACAATATACCTGGGGAGAAGAGGAATACTTGAGCAATAGAGCAATATACCTGTGAGATAGAGGAATACACATGAGACCTTTTCCTGGTGTTGTGAGGCCCTAGTTTGGCTAAATTTCATCCACTTCCATATGTACCAATTCCATCTCACTAGAGAGAATTCTTGAGTTGCACCCACCCAGTGACTTGAGGACTGTTCAGAAGCATGACATGATTTCCTATCACATTACTACTTCATGGCCATGAGTCATGCATACAGTATTCACCAAAGCACAATTACATGCCAATAATGATTTCTCAAAGAAGGTGCTTCTTTAAGCAGACTCTGGGAATATACAGATCTGAAAGCTCAAGGAACACTTTTTTTTTTTTAATTTTTAATGTTAATTTTGAGAGAAAGAGAGACAGAGTGCAAGAGGGGGAGGGGTACAGAAAGAGGGAGACACAAAATCTGAGGCAGGTTCCAGGCTTTGAACTGTCAGCACAGACCCAGATGCAGGGCTCAAGCTCATGAACTATGAAATCATGACCTGAGCCCAAGCTGGATGGTTAACCAATTGAGCCACCCAGGTGCTGCTCAAAGAACACTTCTGTATAATATGTGATAGTGTCCTTCTATCATAGCCTTCAAATGGCAAATTGAGGGGTTCCTCAAACCTGTGCTTCAAATAGCTAATGTGAATTGGTGGGGCTTGGGCAGTAGAAACAACTTGGGTGGCCCATTGGAGGATCTCCAGGGCATTCTGCTGGTTGAGGCCCTTCTTTTTATTATGGTAATTGTCTCCCCCAGAAGGCAGCATTGCGCCCCTTTCCAGATTGTCTAGGAATTTCACTTGGGTCCTTATACCTTGTCTGTATTAATAACCCAGTCATATTGTCACATGTGGATCAAGAGGTCATCCAGTCCTTATTAGGAGGTGACCTTGTCTGCGCCCACCAGGAGATGTCATCAGTATACTGGAAGTTTAGTATTCTCTGGAAGTGAGATTTTCTCCAGGTCATGGCCTGACAGATAGCTAGGGGGTTTAGGTAGCCTTGTGAAAAGACATTAAAATACATTGCAAGTCTTTCCACATAATGACAAATTTATCCTGATAATCAGAGTGGGGAGGGATCCTGAAAAGGGTATTTGTAATATCAGTTACTGCATACCAAGTTTCCTCAACTTAAGTAATATTCTTTGTGGCAGTACCCATAATTGAGGCTGCGTGTATCAAGGGTAAAACTATGACATTGAGTCACCAATAATCAAAGGTACATTTCTACGTACATTTCTAGGTACCCAAAACTGTGTACAGACCACAGGGTACTACTGAGTGGAGAAATAGTCTCATGGTAAACTTTGGATTCCTTAAGTTTGACAGTAGTTACTTTTGGTGGGTCAATGACACTAAGTTTCAGTAGTGGAGTAAGTTCACGGCCTTCTATATGCCCAGTAGGATGGCCTTAACTGTCATCTTAATCTTAATGTCATCTTACATGGCTGTGGGTTGAGGAAAGTGGGGATGCATATATACAACACATCTATACACGTAATACATTAAGTAGTGGGAGCAATAATAATGGATGCTTGTGACACATCCGTTGTCAAGCCTGAGAGAGTTCTGATGATAGTGGCCTCAAACTGAACACTGGAGGTCATCACCTATTTTTCCTTTATCCTAGTAGTGTCAGGAATTGTGAGTACTATAGCCACTGGTCTCCACAAGGCACAGTATATACAATTTCTCCCATCTCTCTGTTGAACTGTGACCTTGGCATAGAGCCTTTGGAACCCTTTGGAGAAAGAGAAACCCATATAACCTTTAATACTAGTTATTTTAGAAAATTGAGAGGTCTGAATGAGCCCTTCAACCCATCTTCAGGCCCACCAAGAGGGGCAGAAAGAACAGTATCCATGTCAGTCACAGAGTGACTTGGTGGAATGTATGCAGACTGAAATCAATCACTATGGAAATGGCATCATGTAAAGCAACCCATTCCACAAGTCATGAAATCTTTCATCATGTAAATTATCTCCACGTCTCTCTTTTAGAATAAACAAATAATTTGGGGCGCCTGGGTGGCTTAGTCGGTTAAGCGTCCGACTTTCGCTTAGGTCATGATCTCGCGGTTTGTGGGTTCGAGCTCCGCTTCGGGCTCTGTGCTGACTGCCAGCTCAGAGCCTAGAGTCTGTTTCAGTCTGTGACTCCCTCTCTCTCTGACCCTCCCCTGCTCACACTGTCTCTCTCTCTCTCTCCTAGAAATAAATAAAACATTAAAAAAAAAGAATAAACAAATAATTTATTTAAAAATCCAGTGGGGTCACCCAATGGGCCTCCCATAGCATGGTAACTGGCCATGAGATCCTCAGTGAAGAACATATCAATCTCCTTTGAGACTACATTATTGAATGACCATATTTAATGGTCTTTTCAGCAGAAGAAAAATGATCACCCACTTGGTGTGAAAAAAAATTAGCCCTGTGAAAAAACACAGAAAATGGTAAATGGCTTAGTGGCATATAGAATTAAAAAGGTCAGAAAATTAGGGTCAAGGGAACTTGGGTAGCTCAGTCAGTTAAACATCTGACTCTTGATTTTGGCTCAGGTCATCATCTCAGAGTTCATGAGGTCAAGCCCCATGTCAGGCTCTGTGCTCTCTCTCTCTCTCTCTCTTTCTCTCTCTCAAGTAAATAAATAAACATTTTTAAAAAGGAAAGAAAATTAGGATCAAGAAGTCTGTTGAAGAGGCAGGAGGATTAACATACTGGAGAGGACATTACATAGGAAAATATTTGTATTGTATTTAATATTCATCAGAGAACATCCACCAGGAGGTGACTCCTAAGAATATAGTTAGAATGATTCAGTCATTTGACATCAGCCAACATCCGTCATTGGCCACTGGTGTTGACACATGTATAAATGAGTGAAACTGCCTTAAGGACAAGGATGAAGGCTATATATATGTCTGAAAATATGGGCTCCCACTCACCACAGTTGCTCAAACCTTCATCTAAATTTCCAACAAAAGACCAATTCTATAGCACCATTCCTCAAGATCAAACAATCACTTGATCAGTTGGTATTACTGGATACCTTCCATCCTAGAAGGTGCAGAAATTCATTCATCTTGCCTAAGAATGACATATATTTTGATTAAGAATTTGCCTTTCCTGCTTAGGTGGCTATAGTCAGCACTACTATTTGAAGGTTTAGGGGATGTTTGATCCACCAACCTGAGATCCTCTTTCAGAGCAAAGGATGCACGAGAGAAGCTATGTGAACATGGGCTACACTAGTTCAATCACATACTACACCACTCAGAAACTACTAGTCTATAGAGTTCTGGTGAAGATGCAGCTATGGCACCTGCTTGCAGATGATAGGTACTCTGAGAATATGGTATCATTGTCCAGGATGTTGTGTATGTTCCAAACCAATGACCTATATATGACGCTGTGTCTCCAATAGGTAGAATATATAAGTCCAGAAACAAAGGAATAGATAAAGTAATGACTCCACTTGCTATCACTTCCAGTGACTCACCTATAAAATATTCCCACAGTTCTTGGCTCTGGAAGTTTAGAGATCTCACTTAGAAGTATAGACAAGGAATGTTTTTACTAAAGAACTAGGGCTTTGATGCCTCATGGAGAAAGTTTCTGGGTCACTCTACCAAATAAGCTATCTTAGCCAACAGAGGTATTATCAAAGGTGAGGGGTATCTAGAATAAAATAGAAGAGGGAGATAATGTGGATCATTTGTGAATCTGAAGGATTACAGTTCATTCCACTAATCATACCATTAATTTTCCCGGGTAAAAGAAGAGCACTAGATTAGAAATTTCTACAATAATTTGTATAAGACATGTGGATATAATTGACACAAAGCAGTGGATAGTAGTGAATTCTTTGGTTCACTGGCCAGATCCCTGCTTTCCCGGATACTGAAGCACTTATTGTCTCAGCTGCTGAGAGTTGGTAGCTGACACATTTCAGTTGGATGCTTCTCTAAGAATTGAAGGGAACCACACTGCCATGCCTATGCTCTTTTCCTCATATAGTCCGTGGCTGTGAAATGTGAGCCTAAAGAGACTCAGCTCTTTTGCCCTCATGAGGAACATCTCTAAAATGTCTATCAGTTCCAGAAATGAGAGGTTGTGGCTGAAGCCTTTGCTGCAACTTCATTACAATTCATCTCCTTCTGTCACTCAGTCATAGGTATTAATCTCTAGACTATCCACCAACAAATTTCTTACACACAAATATTTATTTTGGTGTCTGATTTCCAGACTTGCAACAGTGCCTAAGAATATACAAGTATATATATAACTTACCGACAAAACATTCTCAAGAACGCATGTTATAGAAATGCTTAAATATGTTCCCAAGATATATGTTCAAATATGTTTATTGTAGCATTGTTTTTAATTGGGAATATACAAATTTCTATCAGTTTGACAGGGGTTAAACAGGTTATGGAATATCCATAAAACTCAGTGCTACTTAGTTATTGATGAAAGAAATGAAATCTAAATATCCTAACATGGACAAAAATACTGTAAGATCCATTCTTAAATAAACAAAAGAAGATATAGAAAAAGTTTAGCATCCCATTTGTGCAACATTTCTAAGTCTATAAGTTTTTATGTATAAATAAAAAGGCCTGTAAATATAGGATGATGAAATTTAAGTACCAAGTATGAAGATAAAAATCCTCTAAATTTTCAGAAATTTAAAAGAAGTCACTTATGAAGAAACCAGACAGCTATTATTAGACTTCTCTTTAGCAACCGTGCCCTAGAAGACCATGGAATGTCTTCAAATTTAAAACAAATTATATTCGGGGTGCCTGGGCGACTCAGTCGGTGAAGCGTCCGACCTAGGCTCAGGTCATGAGCTCACATTTCGTGGGTCCAAGCCCCGCGTTGGGCTCTGTGCTGACAGCTCAGCATGGAGCCTGGAGCATGTTTCAGATTCTGTATCTCTCTCTCTTTCTGACCCTCCCCTGCTCATGCTGTCTCTCTCTCTCTCTCAGAAATAAATTTTTAAAAAAACATTAAAAAAATAAATGCTTTAAAACAAATTATATTCATCACACATTTTTTATACACAGGCAGTATCTAATGACTTGAGGGAAGTTCACGTGGTGTAATATTAAATCAAATGTCCAATATTACAGATAATATATACAGCATGAAGAAAGATGTGGATAATTTTATATACACATACTTCCAGATTATACTGATTTACAGTAACTTATCCTAAGTTATGGGACTATGAGAATTTCTTTTCTTCTCATAATTTTTTCTTTTCTTTTCCAAATTATCCACAGAAGTATATATGCACAAAACAAAACAAAACCCTTATTGGTTTGCGTTTTTTCATGTTCACCAGAGTACTTGCTTTAGCATCACATAGTATATACAGAGTTTTTGAAGCCCTGTATCAGGCACATTGAATCAGAAGCTTTAAAATGGGCTTGGTATCCTATGCTTTGAGACAGCACCCTTCAGTGGTTTTTATATAAATTCAAAAGCCACTCACTGAAATGGCAAACGGAATTCTGATTGCAATGTATTGTCTTGGCATGTCAGAGATTAGTATTTTCATTGAATTTTCATGCTGATTGAAGGTTGTGTACTACTTTGCAGAATCTGAAACATAAACCTGAAGAAGACCAACGTTCTCTCTCTACTTTTTCAGGGACATCCAAATTATTTCTGCTTTCCTATATCATTACAGTATTCTTGCAATGGATATTATGATTCCAGTTGCAAAAAGAGAAAGTTTACTTAGTCCACATTTCACAGAAAGTATCTCTTCTGTAGCTATTGTTTAATAATTATTGTTCTATTTTTTTTTTATTTACTTGACAAGGTGCTTTATTAAGATGTCCAGCATCTTTCTGGTTTTTTTCTGGGAACGTGTGCACCAATGCATGTACAGCCTCCACCCAGTAATCTTCTTCATCAGGTTTTATAACATAAAGGTTACAAATGCTTAAGTTTTCATTGCATTCAAATGTGTACATAAGCATTCGTAATCTAAATTTATGAACACTCTCAGCCTCATGCCTTATAAACATTGCTTCTTGCATTTCATCACAATCATTCTATAAGGCTTAGAGAGGTTGACCAACTCTATCATGGTCATGAAGTTAGTTAAGTAAGAAGTTGAACTAACCCAGTTTCATCTAATTCAGATCTGCATTCATAGACACTGAACTTCTGTACAACACAAGCCTACTTTGGTTTTACTGCACATGGACAGAATGAAAACTTAACCAATGTGATAATCCTTCAGATTATCAGCTGGCTAGGCTCTGGGAGAAAAGCTTTTCAATTAAAGAAATAAAATAAACTTTAAAAATCTAGTTTAAAACACCATTCAAGGAATTTTATACTTTCTTCTAGTAAATATAAAGGTTTCTTTAAAATTATTGGAAAATCTTATGAAATTCATTGTTGGGGAATTGGGGAGTATAAAAAAGAAAACCCAGAGAAGAAACATTACTCAGTGTAAGAGGAAAAGAAATGTGTAATTGCTGTAAGATATTTTTTATATCAAGCATCTCTTGCAATGAAGCTGATTAAATAGCACATAGTTCTAAGTTTATTTAATAACTCTCAAACATCATTTTATGATGAAAAATGGCAATTTGCCCCTTTTAGTGACCTCTATCCACTTTTTTGGTAGGTAGATTTCTCACACTGCCCTAGACCCAAGCATTCCACTTCTGAAGGACCATCTGCCTGACCATTTACTTTGGTCCATCATGGCTTCTGTGTTCATTTCCTGGGCTGTGCCCACTTGGGGCAGAGGACAGAAGTTAAAATAAGTTCCATTTTCAAAAATGCTTATCTCAGGAAAATGTTTGATATGATTTGCTTTCAACAGAAGTTTCACTTATGAGCTATTAATTTTCCATTGTGAATTAGTTATAATATGAATTCATGAATCCAACTTTTTAGACACTTAAAACTTTAAAATCTAATGGGCTAAAACATTTAATGCTGCTGTTTTGCCTCGAGGGGGTGGGAAAAATCACTTAGGATCTTATGAAGAAAATTTATTTTCTTTAATTAAAGGCATATTAATTAAAATGCAGTTTTACTCATTAATGGTGCCGTTAAGATGCATTCATTCATCTTTCATCTTTAAGGACAAATGAAGCAATTATAAGTCCAACATTTCTTTAATGTAGGGTGTGACTAGGAAATGTATGATTCACAATCTGAGTAAATAGTGGTCAAAATAGATTTGCATTTAAATCATTAACATAAATGACATTGAGTGTCTGTCTTAAGCTGAGAATAATCACAGGCTGAATTTTGAAATAGACAAATTTAATTTGTGATCCCATTCTTGTCTCCTTCATTTGTTTACCTCTCCCTTCCGTAGGCTCATTCCATGTCATCTCCTTAACCTCTATCTGCATTCACCACCAACAATTTCCAGAGAAATGGTTCACGTTAGCTTGTTGAGTTAAATGATTTCTTAACTGAGTTCTCAAAAGAGACAAAACTTTGGAAAAAATGTCATAAGGGCCAGTTCCGGGGTGTTGAGGTATTATCAGTGAATGCTTTCTCTCCATGATCTCCATTTCAATTATATTAACTACTGTCTTATCTGTTCTACATTTGAGTTTCTCTGTGATGTTTTTTGATGTAAGTGTTCCCCTACTAGCAATATGATTACATCAAAACAAAAATGAAAATGAATATAGTGACAGAAACATGGGCCAATGGATTTGGATTTTAATTTGTGACTTCAGCAGTCATTACCTAAGCAACTTAACCTTCCTGGATTTAATTCTTCTTATCTGAAAAGATTTGAAATAACTTAAAAACATTCTCACAGAACTATTGTAAATATTGAAAGAGAAACCTTAGTCAAACAAATACTAGGTGCCTGGCCCATAGTAGGGTTATAAAATGTAATTAGTTTGGCCTTTACTGAATTCCAGTCCTACCTCACTGTGTTTCCTTGATGTTTGTCACTCACCTTTTGCTGTACTGAGGACTCATATAATCTTTTAGGTGTAGATAGAAAGGCAAAAACAATAATGCCAATCAATGTGGAGCTCAGGAATTGTTTTGTGGTGGGTAGGACATCATGGCTTCCTCAAAGCATGCCATCTACAGCTAAGGGCAAAATGTCATTCTTGTAAATTGTAATCAATGTTATTGTTCTTGTGATTGTTTTCCTGCAAGAGGAACTTGTCTATTAAGATGATGCTTCAGAACCAAGATCCACAAGGTAATAGTGAATAAAAACCTCACTTGGTATAATTTTCCTATCTACAGCAGGCCATGTTTATTTGGGGATTTGGAGAATTAAGAAACCCTGACCTTCCTTTTTCTTTCTTTTTTTTTTTTTTTGTTTTTTTTTTATTTATTTCTAGGAGAGAGAGAGAAACAGCGTGAGCAGGGGAGGGTCAGAGAGAGAGAGGGAGTGACAGACTCTGAAACAGGCTCCAGGCTCTGAGCTGGCAGTCAGCACAGAGCCCGACGCGGGGCTCGAACCCACGAACCGCGAGATCATGACCTAAGCGAAAGTCGGACGCTTAACCGACTAAGCCACCCAGGCGCCCCCTGACCTTCCTTTTTCTAAGATTAAGCAGAACCTACATAGATTTGAACACAGAAATAACAACATCTAAACAACTTCCCCCTCTGCTTCTCTCTTCATTTCTGAGACGAATTCACCATTGAGTGAGTGAGAGAAAATAGGACAGGGATGCACAAATCCTGTATTACATTGCTAATGACCACATTGTTGAGTTAATCTGACCAGTGAGATAGGCTGGAACTCATTTAAAATGTGGATTTTACTAAATTAATTATTCAGCCCCTCCGGACTCTTGTTTTCACACTGCTATGCACTTCTTAAAGTATTTAAAATAATAAAAAATATCCCATATTTTTATATCACCATATAGTTTTCAAAGTGTTTTCACATTTCTTATTTCATGTGATCCTAGCAAAAACCTGACAAGATTATATTTTACTATGATGCCTTACCAAAGAGGAAATGGAGGTTCAGAAAGGACAACTAACTTAGAACAATTCTCTATATGACCCAAATGTTAGAAAATTTAGAATTGCCTTTTTCCTCATTCCAAGTACCCAATAGTTTAATAGTGCTTTTTGGTGGGTAAGGGTTGCGTTTGAAACTGCTTTCATGTCACTTAACAGTAGCATGTGCTCAAATTTGGCTGTTGCACTTGTCAATTCACCTAGATGTTGATGTATTTTTATTGCCTTTTGTGCTTATTTTGATAATGGTATAGAAACAAGTGGCTATTTTCTTTTTCTTATATATTTGACTAAAAAACTCTTAAGTACACTAGAATAATACTCTTCTTTACTTTTTTAAAGCCATACAAGCATTTTTAATAACACTAATGCCTTTCATGGATACCTAATTAACACATATTCAGTAAGTGTTAAAGATTTACTGCTTCCTGTGGGTCTGAGCAAAGTAAACTTTCCTCTCTTTAATTATACAGTGTCATTCATCTTGAGGTGATTTGGTAAATAGAAAAGAAAATTGATCATTTATGTCTTTCTATAGTTAGTTTTAGAATGTCACCTTCTAGCCATAATTACGTTTTATTTCATTCAGGATACTGGTTTGTGAATTTTGATTTTGGAGTATGAAATACCACATCCCTATAGATTTATGGACATTACATGCTATGGAAAAAGTTACATACAGAAACTAATCTTCAAAAATTTTAAATAATAGCTTAATTTAAATATCTGAAATTATTTATAATCACTTGCACTTTCCTTGAGAATGTCTAATCATAATCATCAAAAACTCCTAGTCTTTTTGGTACAGAAGGAGGACTTTAAGCTCATCTCATCCTATAGACACAACTAGATAAGACTTACATCAGTGTAAATAACGCAGAAAATGACCCAAAGACTGGCAGAACAGACCCTCCACAGCTAAAGACGAGGCCACATAAAGCTAGGGCAGGAAGAACAAAAACATGGTTGGGAGCTAAACGGAACTATAAGACTCTCTGTGGGAAGGAGATAATGCCACTGGCAGGGAGAGAGGAGAGAAATAGACTCTCACACAAGGGATCCCACATGGGGGAAAAGAATCCCTATAACATTTGGCTTTGAAAATCAGAGAGGCCAAGTTTAATGAGTACTCACAATCAGCAGGGCTTAGAACCTGTAAGTTAAAAAATCAGCAGCCTCATGGGAGCACCAGATAGTGAGAGGAAACTGAGTCCCCACCTTTAAAGAGAAAGCCCTGAAGAAATATAGCACAGAAGCAGCAGTTTGAAAAATTTTGTGTTATACAGGAGGGTTTTTTTTTTTTTTCTTCTAATCTCAGAGACTGTGCTTAAGGGGTAGGAATCATTGGGAGACTTCTCTAGAAGCCAAGAACCTGACAAGCACCATTTCCTTCCCTTATCGACCTGCATAAACACAAGGACAGCTGTAGGAATCAATGAGGTGTCAACAATAACTACCTAACTTGCTAGCAGCATGCCCTATCCCTGTGTTCTCCTGTCAGGTCTTGGCTGTGGGTCTCCTCCCACAGCCTACTCAGGTAAACCTTGTAACATATGTGTCCACACCTCTCTCCCCCTCCTGACATGCTTCTGAGAATCAGCCCCCTCCAAACCAGTCTGCCCCTGTCTCATGGCTGCAGGTCCCCTCCCACCAGTGGAGACTTTGTTGCTACCACATGCCCCACCTCTGGATTCTCCTGCAGTTTGGTGCTATTGCATCTCTGGCATCTGCCTGGTCTGACTCAACTCAGTGAGCCCACAATAGCCCTAGGCTGGTCCACTGACAACACAGAGACTAAATCCTGCCCACAAAAGGCAAAGAGCCACTGTAGATGACTGGCCTAAAAGCAAAAGTAGCTCAGCCACAATAGCAGGGCAAATGCAAGTCACATAGGACACCAGTGAAGCACCAGGTTCTGCCATTTGCAGGGCACTATCAGACATCTTATTCATAAGACCACTACTTTCAAGAGCAGAAGATATAACTGACTTTCCTAACACATAGCAACAGACACAGAGAGTTAGACAATGAGGAGACAGAAGAATATCTCCCAAATGAAAGAATAAGATAAAATCGCAGCAAGAGTCCTAAATGAAATGGAGATAAATAATATACCTATAGAGAATTTAAAGTAATGATCATAAAGATACTCACTGAACTTGAGAAAAGAGTGGAGGATCTCAGTGTGACCTTCAACAAAAAGATAGAAAGCATAAAACAAAACCAATCAGAGATGAAGAACTCAACAACTGAAATTAAAAAAAATACACTAAATGAAATAAATAGTAGATGAGAGGAAGCACAAGAATGCATCAGTGATCTGGAGGACAGAGTAATGGAAAGCAATGAAGCTAAATAGGAGAGAAAGATAAAAAATAATAAAACATCAAAATAGACTTAGAGAACTCAGCAACACCATCAACTCTAATAATATTCACATTATATGAATGTGAATATGAATTCACATTATATGAATCCTAGAAGGAGAAAGGAAAGTAAAGGGTGCAGAAAATTTATTTGAAGAAATATTAGCTGAAAATGTCATAAATCTGAAGAAGCAAAAATCTAGATCTAGGAGACAAACAAGGCCACCAAAGCAGATCAACCTAAGGAGGTCCACACCAAGACACATAGCAACTAAAATGGCAAAAAGTAGTGATAAAGAGTCAAATTTTAAAAGCAGCGAAAGATGAGAATATAGTTACATACAATGTAAACCCCATAAAATTTATCAGTGAATTTTTCAGCATAAACTTTGCAGTCCAGAAGAGAGGGTCATGATATATTTAAAGTCCTGCAGTGAAGGCTATCATTCAGGATAGAAGGGGAGATATAATAGAGTTTCCCAGATAAACAAAAGTTAAAGGAATTCAAGACCACTAAACCAGCTCTACAGGAAACATTAAAGGGGACTTTGATGAGGGAAGGGAAAAACCATAAGTAGGAGTAAGAAATGTGGGGAGTATAAAAGCAGTAAAAATAAGTATATCTACAAAAATCAGTCAAGACACTCACACCATAAAAGGATGTAAATTATGACATCATATGCATGAAATGTGGGGAAGAGAGGAATAAAGAATGGGTTCAAACTTAAGCAACAATCAACAATCAACTTAATATAGCCTGCTTTATGCATAAGATGTTATATACAAACCTAATGGTAACCACAAATCAAAAACCAGTAATAGATATACAAAAAATAAAGAGAAAGGAATCTAAGTATATCACTAAAGAAAGCCAACAGAACAAAAGAGAGCAAGAGAAGAAAGGAACAGAGGAGAGCTACAAAAACAAACATAAAATGAATAACCAATGGTAATAGTACATATCGGTCATCAATTACTTTGCATATGAATGGACTAAATGCCCTAATCAAAAGACACAGGGAGAAGGATTGGATTAAAATGCAAGACCCAATACATACTGCCTGCAGAGACTCATTTCTGGCCTAAAGACATGTATAAATTGAAAGCGAAGGGATGGAAAAGTATTTATCATGAAATGGCAGTGAAAAGAAAGCTGGGGTAGCAATACTTATATCTGACAAAACAGACCTAAAACAAAGCCTGCAACAAGAGGTAAAGAAGGACGCTATCTAATCATGAAGGGAATACTCCAAAAAGAATATATAACAATTGTAAACATTAATGCACACAACATGGTAGCACCCAAATACAGAAAGCAGCTAAAAACAAACATAAAGGAAGTAATCGATAGTAATACAATAATAGTATGGGACCTTAACATGTTACTTACATTATTGGATAGATTATCCAAACATAAAAATCAACAAGGAAACAGTAGCTTTGAATGACTCATGGGACCAGATGGATCTAACAGATATATTCAAGAATATTCCATTCTTAAACAGCAGAATACACATTCTTTTCAAGTATACATGGAGCACTCTCCAGAAGAGATCTTATGTTAGGCCACAAAACAAGCCTCAACAAATTGAAAAAGATTGTGGTGATACCATGCATCTTTTCTGAGCAAAATGGTATGAAACTAGAAATCAACCACAAAAACAAATTTAGAAAGAACACAAATACATGAAAGTTAAATCACATGCTATAAAAAGTGCATGGAGACAAATAAAAATGAAAATATAATTATTCAAAATCTTTGGGTTGCAACAAAAGCTGTTCTAAGAGGGAATTTTAGAGCAATACAGGCCTACCTCAAGAGGCAAGAGGGGCACCTGGGCGGCTCAGTCGGTTAAACGTCCGACTTCAGCTCAGGTCATGATCTCGCAGATTCTGGTTTCACGCCCTTCATCAGGCTCTGTGCTGACAGCTGCAGGTTATTCCAGCATAAGAAATGTGTTGGTATATATATATATTCTTCAGTTGGCTCCCAGTAGTACTAACAGGAAGCCTCATGGAACTATCTGTTGCTCACGTGAGGGGTGATTGAACCTAAACTTAAACTTCAGCTCTATTAATTTCAATAGCTATACAATGAAAAAGTAAACTTCTCTGATTTTTAGCCTTCACCTGTGAAGTGGGAAATAAGAATACTTCATGGTTTTTAAGGACTAAAGGAGATTACACACACACACACACACACAGAGCATAATAATATATATTTATTATATATTATAATATACACACACATACTATAATATAGTAGTACAATGCCTGCCACATATAGATACTCACTAGATTTTTTAATTCTTCACACATCCTCTCTATATGAGGAGTTGAAAACTATCACTAAAGAAAGAGGAGCTAAATCATTGGCTAATATAGTATTCCAAAACATGCTCTTGAATTCCTAGTACCTCTGTACTTCTCAGATAAACTTGCCAACCAGAAATTTTTTCAAATAATTAACTTTAATTAGATATCACATTTTTTCCACTGAATCAGTTTTCCAGAGTTGGATAAAGCAACTGGTGGTTCTTGTCGTGGGGATAAAGTACGATTTCCATTTGGAGCTATTTCTAACTGAACACAAAGATCCAGGAAACACAAATTGTGGTCATTCAGAAATAAACCAGAGAATTGTTATTCCACATATATGAATGTTACTGGTTTGAAGACTAGAAGCACCTGTGTTATTCCCTTTATACATAGATGTCACCAAAATTAAGAATCCACAGAAACAATGATCACATCATGAAATACAGAGAGACAGTGGCAAAGAGAACAGTCTGATTTTTAGCGTTAGTCAACTATGTTATGTACATTTTACGAGACTGCATTTTATCTTCCTTATTTTTAAAAATACTCATGTGTTTTCTAAAAACATCAGGCTTCCTCTTGTGTTCAGGTTAGAGCTTCTTCCCTGCCAATTGCTCTGATTGGAAAAACTCCATGCAGTACATTCATTAAGGCAGATGAGAAGGATCAGAGTGGTGCAGTCTGTTACATTTTGATTCTGTGAAATGTTTCAAGTAAGTACTAACATGACTCATATTTCATAACAAGTTGATAAATTTGTTCAATTCTATGTATCTTTTCTTCAGATAAGTGATGCTAAAGACCTCCTAGGCAGTGGGCGTCAGCAAGTATCTTCATTATATTTTTTTACTGCTATGCACAACTGTTGACATAGATTATTTTCAAAAGAAAGAGTATTTCTTTTGAGGTAAAAATGGTAAAGTAACATATTTTGTATTGTGTTCCACTGCCCATAGCTTTCCATTTACCCACGCATGTCTGCATTTGCTCCTCTTCTTGTGTGTATCTATTATCTCTTGGTATTTTTGTTCACAGCATTTCCTGCACCATATTATTACATAATCGTTCTACCTTACCTTATCATTATAATAGTATTTTCTTAATGGAAGTAATGTGTGTTACTCATCTTTTTTTTTTCACCCCAGAATCAAACACAGCAGCTGGTGCATAAAGGATGGCGCTGAACACATGTGTATTGACTCAATGAGTGGTCTGCAACTCAGCAAAAATTCTTCCCTAAGAGGGGAAAAAAACACTGGTGCTGGCTACTTTACTCTTGTATATATCTGCCAGCCTTTAGCTTTAAAGCTTCCATTTTCATCAATCAATCCCTCCTAGTTAATCATCTTGAGATGAAAAGATCACTAGAAAAAAAGCTTCATAGTACTTAGAATCAATATTTACACATATTCTCTGACTTCTTAATTAATATTTTAGTTTTTGTTTGTGGAACTGTCTTCATAGCTTTACTATAGATGATGGGTAAATAGATGATAGATGAGATAGGTAGATAGATGATAGATAGATAGATAGATAGATAGATAGATAGATAGATAGATATTATCATTAAAGAAAATATTATATCAGAAATTTGGCTACAATTTTGTGTCAAGGATTACCTTTTCTTAACATTCCAGGAAGAGATTTTTTTCACCTCATTTTTTATGAAGGTTAATGGTTAAAATTTTTTTAATGTTTATTTTTGAGAGGGGGTGGAGATGAGAGAGGCTGTGTGGATCTGGGAGAGCCAGAGAGAGAGGAAGGCACAGAACTTGAAGCAGACTCCAGACTCCAGGCTCTGCATTGTCAGCACAGAGCCCAACACAGGGCTTGAACTCATGAATTGTGAGATCACGACCTGAGCCGAAGTCAGACGCTTAATTGACTGAACCACTCAGTAGCACCTATGAAGGTTAATAGTTAAATTAATGGTTTATTTAGTAAGAGCTATCACAAAATATCTGATTTTCATATCATTCTCAAGTGAATCTGTGCACTTAGTCCATATCAAGGACACTAGCAAGCAACATAGGCAAACCTGGAAGAGGTCTTGGACATCCCAGGCCCCTGTTTTTGTATCAGACACTTTTTCTTGTCCACAGTAAGAGAAAAGGTCTCTAAGTGAGGTAGGTATGTGTGAGCATTTTTTATAAAACACTTCTATTTTATATCCATATTATTACAGAGCTTTCATGACATTTTCCAGGACTGCGTGCTATGTAATTTCACAGATTCTAGATTTCTTTACCATGAGAAATCCTAAATTAAAAAGCATCTTCTAAGAGTATTCCATAGAGAAACATTCTCTTTGTGGAAAATATTATTAGTCTATTACCCTTCGTTGTGTTGTTAGCATATTTACAAAGAAATTCGGCTGGAATACTGACCCCACCCCCCCGGGAATGTTTCAAAGTATTCCTGATTATCTTTTCCTCACTTCCATAAAGGAGAGAGAGTAAAGTATTTCTAATTACCTACAAAGCTGACTGAATAGTAAAATCACTCTCAGTAGCAAACAGAAGTGATGTTTCAGATGTTCCTACTGATTTTTGACTGAAAGATTTTAAGTTTATACAGTTTTCTCTCTTTTTTAAATCACATCTTTATTGATTGTTTTAAAACCTACATTGTTATTTTAAACGTGTGACTATGAGTTTCTTGAAGTATTTCCATGTGATCGTCCATCATTTGTACTAATCCCATTGATTTTGTTTTCTTTGGAAGTTTTCTCTCTGTATTGCAGACTTTATTTTAAAGTTTTCTAACTTAAAGAAGTAGTGCGATTTTGGAAAAAGTGGTGACTGGGGGTCAAAATATCTGAGTTCTGTCACTGACTCTATCATGAAGTTCAGATCAGATAGTTGATAGATACATTTTCTTTACTACAATGAGAAATTTAAAAGGAATTGGACCAGGTGGATTTACTTTTTGTTCCAATTTGGATCAGCAAGTAAATGATTTCCAAATTGAGGTTAGTAGAAAAGACTATTGTAAATAGAATGATGAAACATCTGGCTATAGCTGCAAAGATCATGTGAAATGTCACTGATAACAAATGTTCATATGAGACCCTTTATTCCATGGCCTTAATCTTGACACCCAGATAGGAGTTACAGGGACATCAATCCCTTTCTGCAACTGCTGGTACTATTTCTAATGCTAATGTTGGTTCCATTTATAGGAAATTTCCCTCTTGTCTAATCTCTGTCTCTGACAACTTGAACATATCCATTGAAAAGAAAGGTGATAGGAGACAAAGAAGAAGCTATGGTTTAAGGGAAAGGGAAAGATTTTCACTTTGTGATAGAAGCAGATCATCTGAATATAGTAACCCATCTTTCTAAGATTAAATAAACTGAGTTCAAACTGTCCTCAGCACCTACCCTTTTCAAGAAAGGTAATTTTGACCGAAATATATTTTTGACTTTTATTCTCCATCTTGAAAAATAATGGAATTACTGTCCATATGCACTGGTCTGAATAAAATGTTCAGTGATCTGGAATTCATGCACAGGAAGAACAGCTGATGTTGGGAAAGCACTGTGAGATGACAGAATTCACTATTCTAAATGCATCCTCAAGAGAATTGAGAGGCACTAATATTACTCATTGCACACCTTCTGTGCTAGGTGCCTGCATAATCACAGCATTGAAATTGACATATTTGTCACACGCAATCATATTGGAAACTTTCGGAAGCCATAAATAATGGCCAGGGCACCTATAATATTTTCTAGATGCAGAGACAAGGCACTTAATCTTGATGTAATCTGCACAAGGTAGAGCCCAGGGGCATTCTGTGCTCATGCCTGGGTTATTACATGACACCCAGAGCTCCCCAAATTCAACGAGCCTCTTTGGGTGAGATGAAATCTTACAAGAATATCTGCTACAGCTTCACTGCCTTAGAGATAAATAGTCCTAGTGAGATGATTATATATACTTCTTTAAAAGATTCCCTGAGATAAATATTCATGTATTCACAAATACTTTCTTTTAAGAAGTAATTCTTGTTGGCCATATATCCTACATGCCTGACACTGATCCAAGAATATATTTATTTTATTAAATATACATAAAATTATATATATAATTTTAATTAATACTTAAAAGATACCTGTTAGAGAGAAACTAATTTTTACCATTATTTTATGGATGAGAAAATTGTGCACAAGAAAGTTAAGGTCTGGTGTTAATATTCCATAAAAAGCAGTGGATTTTAATGATTGAAGGTGTGGTTTCAGAGGCTCTATTTTTAAAAAAATAAAACCCCATCTGTTCTACCTATTACTTCTGTGACATTAAGCAATATATTTAAATTTTCTTCACATCAGTATTTTCATTGGTAACATGTGGATAGTAATTATGGCTATCTCAAGGGTTATGAGCATTACATGAATTGAGGTTAACCTATTACAGTAGTATCTGACCCATAATAGAAGCTCAGTAAGTGTTAATACTAAACTATTCTGTTTCTTATATGAAGTATGTTTTATGTTCTGGCACTGTATTGAAATGAGAAACTTTTTATGTCTCTTTCCCCTATTAGGCCCTGTGCTCCTCAATTATGGGGACATGGTTGAATTCATGCTAAGCACCTAGCAAGATAAGTGTTACACACAACTTCACTGAATTCATACATGAATAAGGCATGATGCCTCTTCTTTAAGGGTGGCACGATACAGTAGAGGAACAAGAATATTGCAATACACAATCACTAGAATACCAGGCACTGTGTGCAACATGATGATAGCAAACCTAGCCATGCTTCCTGGTTCCTATGACATTTTTTGAAATAATTGTTTTATAGTATTTATATTAGATTACGATGTTTCTTTTTACTGCTTCTTTTTCTTTACTAAACTGAGACCTTCTAAACTCTTTAGGGGCAGCACACCAGTCATCCCATCATCCTTCAAGTTGCAGTGCCTGATTGAATGATTGTGTGTATGTCATGAGTTTGTGTGTGTATGTGTGTGCACACTTACATATGTGTAAGTGAGCTGCAATGGCAGCCTCAACACTGCTGTACAGCTGTTGTGTGCTCATACTGCGCCATCAGTAAGAGATAAGATTGAAGAACCCTGTTCTTTCCCTTACTTATTGGTTGGTTTTATGCAAAGCACTTGGCATGAGTTGCTGTGGATGTTAGAGCCACTATGCCTTTAGTCCACTTCTTGGTAGCTCCTTAGAAACTGTATCCTTAGTGAGACCTATTGTAAACAATGGTGTGAATCATGTTTTTCCCAGGACAAATCATAAACTATTTTTTTTAGTTACATATTGGGATGTATCCTGGATTCAAGGGATGCCAGTATATTGCCAGTAATTTTCTGGCTTCAGGAAGTTGTATTTCTGCAAGGAAGAACAAAAGGAAATCTCGAATAAATGTTGGGATTCTTCTGCTAGGTAATCTGCTTTGCAAATTCCCTTGGTGTACAAAAGCAAACACAAGTTCAGGGCTTTGCATATCTCTTTTTGAAAACAGGCAAAGCATCGTGAGCTTACATTCATCAGGAACTCTTCCCTATTACTTCCCCTCAAATCTGCCTCTGCAGACTTGCTAATACAGTATCCACCTATTACTAAAATAAGAGAAGAGGCAAAAAAGGCATTCAGATATGAATTAGCACAATGTGACACAGAGGATACATGGCCTGTTTTCTTCTCTTTACGGTGCAATCTGTATTTTGAATGTATTTCTTCTCTACTGCAGTGGGTGGAAACTTTCAATTTGAGATCAGTGAGGTTAAAAGAGTTGTCATTTTGACTATTGCCAAACTCTCCATTCAGAGGAAGTCAAAGTCTTTTTAGTTATTTTGCCAAAGGAAAAACTCATTTTCGGAAGAGCTTAAGGTGAGAGACTATTTTCAGATACAGTGACTTGTAATCAGCAGATGTCTGTTGGAATTTAAACATGTTTTACATGGTTCTACTTTCTAAGACTTCTTAATCAAAGAACCACCCTTTCACAGTAGGTCAGAATCCCTGGCAATGGGAAACATCAGAGAAGTACCAAAATACATATCAACATATACTCTGAGGATCTAAATACTGCTCTAAGGATGGAGAGGTCACAGACATTAGTTATCCTATTATTCAAGAATTGTGTTAATACTGAAAAGATTCTAGTGAGAGTTTATTTTTTGTCTTAGGAGCCTAAGGAGGATTGGTATTTATGTGGTAAATGGGTGAACATAAAGCAAAGGAATGGAGCTGTGATTAAAAAATATATTAGCTACAGTTCTTATATTTGTGGTGTTATATGACAGAAAGTAAAGCACATAGAAAGCACAGACAAGCACATAGAAAATAAAAATAAATAGAAAAACCCCAAATATTTAACCTATTCATTAAAGCACATTAGGTTGTCCTGAACTCAAATAGAGGAATTTGGCTATATAGCTTACTATTATAACTACAGCTATTATCATACTTCTCACATGACAGTCTAGCTTTCCATAAGCTCATTTACCATAAGTTTTGATTTATGTTTTTAAAAGAATGGTCTGTTTCCTATTCTTTTTCACATGCCTGTGTCTAGCTTCATGTCTATCACATAATAGATGTTTGATACATTTGATTAGAAGTCTATCTATAGAATGAGACAATTGCTTATATGTACGGTGCTCCTCTTTTCCTGATGTATCTTCTAAGGTAATCTGTTTTTCATGCTCCATAGAGAGGAAACCTTGCAAGACAGATGGATCTTCCTAAAACCTGGCTCTATATTACATGAAGTCTCCACATTGTAGGAGATAAGGCTTCTGCCCCATTCCTAATCTTATCTCTCTCCTGCATACTTATAATTCTTGATTTACATTGTAAAGCTATTATTCTTTGTTCTGCTTTGAGTTAAGGTTAGTTTATATATCTACTTCTCATTACTTATTATTAAGTTGTTGAAGCCAGACACATATCTTTATTGTGTGTCCTCCATAGCACTTAGCACAGTGCCTCATAGATATGAGAAAGCTTGTTAAATTAAATTACATTGATAGTGATCACAAGGTTTGGAAAATGGAATACTTTAGAAAAGATTAAAAGAACACAGATTGTTTATCTTAAACAGAAGATCAAGTGCTATTCTAAGAGTCTTCAAATCAATAAAGGTATTTATATCCCCAGTGGGAGAAATGGGAGGTGATAGTAGAGTGGAGTGGTTACTGACTTCTTCCAAATATTTCTTTATGATTTGGGACAGAATGGCCAAGGACATATGGCTTTTCTGTGCTTTCTTGGTTATATGGGCTCTGTATTTTTCTAAAATCATATCTCGTTGGCTCTACTAGGCTCTAAAGAATTCAATACTAACTTCTTCTACCTGTATTTATAATTGTGGAGCTATTATTCTTTGGCAAACAGGATCACATATTACTTATGATTGTTCTTAACTTGTTTACTTTCATTGAAACATATATATTTTATAAATCTTACCTTATTCAACAAATATTTGTTGAGAAACAACTCTGAGTCATGTCATCCACTACACAGATCTAAAAATGAATAAAATATAGGCCCTGCCCTTGAAGGGCTAATAATCTGGTAGGGGAATATCAAAGTAAAGCAAAATTATACAACAATATAATATGTGATGATAGAGAAATGGGCCATTAAGTTCTGTGAAAACACATGGATGGGAAGGAAATGATTTATGTAGGTCAGCACTGCCCAACAGAATTATAATGCAAGACATATGTAATTTAATTTTCTAGTAGTTATGTTAAAAAGTTCACCTGAACCTTGAACAGTACGAGTTTCAACAGCAAGAGTCTACTTACATATGGGTTAAAAAATTTTTTTAAGGTTGATTTATTTTGGAGAGAGAGAGAGACAGAGTGTGATCAGGGGAGGGGAAGAGAGAGAGACACACAGAAATCCGAAGCAGGCTCCAGGCTCTGAGTTGTCAGCACAAAGCATGATGTGGGGCTTCAATGCACAAACCATGAGATTACGACCTGAGCCAAAGTCAGACACTTAACTAATTGAGCCGTCCAGGCGTTACTTATATATGGATTGTTAATAATATTTCTGGTCAACAGCAGGCTATTGGTGGTTAACTTTTGGTGGAGTCAAAAGTTGTAATAGATTTTTGATGGTATGGGGGTCAACACCCCTAACCTTCATTTTTTGTTCAATGATCAACTGGAAAAAGAAATGGGTAAAAACGGTCTTAATAATGCATTTTATTTAGTCCAATGTAAAAGTCATTAATGAGATATTTTATATTCTGTCTCTCTTTTAAGTAAGCCTTGGAATCCAGGATGTATATTATACTTCTAAGCAAATCTAAATTTGGATTAGCTACATTTCAGGAGCTCAATAACAACATACAGCTAGTGATGCTCATACCAGAACACACAAATCCAGAATCTAAAGAAGGAATAGTAGATAATTTGATAGTGAGCTGGATCTCAGAGTTTGAAGGCTTCCCAGAACTATCAGATGGAATATCACTGACATGGGAACAACATGGGCAAAAGCACAGAGGCATCCAGGTGTGTTGGCAGAAGTTCCACATGTGAGATCACAGCCTTTCAATTGTCATTGAAGGTCTAATAACATTAGTTTTAATAGCTAAGAACTCATTATAATATTACCAAGTCTAATAACTAGTAATACCATTTTGTTGCTTTATGCAAATGTGTATAAAATGATTCTTACATGTCAGGAAGGGCTCTAAGCACCTTCTACATAGTAATTTGTTTAGTCTTTGTAACAGCACTATGAGATAGGTATCAATATTGCCTACCCTACTTTATAGATGGTAACACTGAAACATAGGAGGCCAAATAACTTGCCCAATGGCATACAATCACTAAGTGGAACAAACAGAATTTGACTCTGGAATCTGTGTTCTAAATTGTTATGCTATATTAACTCTACAAATCACTACCCCATCTATAATATACAGACCCAGTGCTGACTTTAATCTTCTATACAGATCAGGCTAAATATTTAAGAACTATTAAAGTTGTAAAATGAGCTAATAAAGCAAACTTGTTTTTAAAAATAAAAACTGATTGAAGACTAAATAAGATTCAAAGTTGTAAAAACAAGGATGGCAAATAGTTCATTATATTTTAGGAATGTGGTGCATGTTATATAAATAGCCCCTGATGTTACTTAATTAATAAATATAACGAATAAATTTGAAAAAAATCATTTTGCCGAAGTCGTTTCTATCAGTTTTGCAGAATATAAAAGAAAATACATTTATGCTGTATATAAGAAACACACTTAGAATAATAAGTTTGGAAGTAAAAAGATGAAAAAGTTACACAATGCAAATATTAACCAAAGGAAAGCTGGTGTTGTATCATTATCAGAAATTTAGACTTTCAAGCAAAAGACATACTGATGAAAAAGGGGGAACACATCATAATGATCATTAACAAAATTCAACAGGAAGATATAACATTCAAAAGTTTTATTTATCTAATCGCATAGCCTCAAAATATATGAAGTAAAAATTGGCAGAATTAAAAGAACAATAGAAAAATCTGTAATTATTCTTGGTGAATTTAACCATATATCAGGAACTTAGTGAAAAATGCAGACAAGAAAGTGGTAAGACTATAAGAAGCTGACAATCACATTTAACAAACTTTATATAAGTGACTTATATAGAATGTACCCCTGAACTGCAGAGTACCATTACTTTAAGTTCACACAGAAGTTTTATAAAAATTGATTGCATTCTGGATTAGAGAGCAAATCTCAATAAAATGCAAATGATTTAAATTATAAGCATATATTCTTTAACCATAGTAGACTTAAGCTAGAAGTCAAAGATGTTTAAAATCTTATATTTGAAGCACTTGGGTGGCTCAGTTTGCTGAGAGTCTGACTCTTGATTTCAGCTCAGGTTATGATCTCAGTCATGAGAGTAAGCCCCAAGCCCAAGGCTCAGCATGGAGCCTGTTTAAGATTCTCTCTCACTCTCTCTTTTTCTCTGTGTCTGTATCCCTCTGCTGTTCTCCTCACTTTCTTTCTCTCTCTCAAATAAAATTTTAAAATGTAGTAAAAACATAAAATCTCCTTATGTTTAAAAATAAATAACACTTATGTTAAAGAGAAAATGACAATTGAATTTAGAAAACAATTTTGAATTGAGTATATCAAAACTCTAATGTGTCCAAAATTGTGAAATGCAGATGAAATGTTCATAGAGTGGAATTTATAGCAGTAAATGTATGTTTTAGAAAAAATAATTTAAATTCATAAGCTCAACATCCATCTCAAAAAACAAGAACAATAACAGCAAAAGAAACATAAATAGTGGAAAGAATAAAAATGAAAGTAACATAATAAAACTGATAAAAATACTAAATAATGATTATTTGAAAGGATCAATAAAATTAAGGCAAAATGTCATCATATTAAAACTTCACAAATGGCAGAACAATGCTTTCGTCTCTTTCAATCTGTCTCATTTTCACTCTGTCCCTGTAATGGATAAGATTAATTTTCAAAGTTGAACTTTTTTTTGCATAATAAACATGTAGAAAAAAGAGGAGGGGCCTGAACTGAGCCATGAAAAATAACTAACACTTTCTTTTATTTCCTGTCATAAAATAATTATGCACATGTTTGATGTAGTACACATTGCTGCCACTATTGTTCTATACCTCCTGTTTCCCCCTGCCTCTTGCACTAAGTAGTGGAAGCCTTCTCCCTAGGGTCTTTAGAGAAATATAGTAAAAGTACAGAAAAGTTTGACTCAAAGAAGCTTAGGAAACTTTATAGTCTTAATGATATTCTCTAGTATTATGAGTACCTATGATGCAATACCTCAAACGAAGCCTAAAAAATAGATAAAGCCCTTTTTCAAATATCAACATTATCATAGTCTTCTTTCAGATCAGCTCTCTCCTGAGACAAAACTAATCAACACAATGATAATCAGCAATGAACAGGAGCGTTTGAAGTTCCAGGCTGCCAATGTGTGCATCACTCCTTAGCAATCCCAAAGAATATCATATTTCTGAAAGTCCTGGACATGTTTTGAATTTGGCTGAACTATTAGTAACTGAAAACACTTCTATTGGTCCTATATACTTTAACACCTAACAGAAAAGATATGTTTAAGTCCATGCATAGCCTCTGCCTTGGCATACATCATAGATAACACAGACACGTAATTTAAACAAAGCCAATATGACTGATATGGGAATGCTAAAAGAAGGTCTCAGCTGTAAGAGGGAGCCTTAATCAACTCTAGATGTTCTCTAATCACAAAAAGAGACTAAAAATAGGGTAAGATAAAAGGAATGTCATCAGATAGCACAAATCATAGATAAGAAACTGCAGTCTGTTGGAGCCTAAAAGTACTTCTGAGGCAGATAAGGAAGAGGAACACAGGCCAAGTCAAGCATAAAGTGTCTACTGAAGGGTATCTTAATTATTTTTGCAGTATTATGATAAGACGAATTCTTAAATCTTTGCATAAAAGCAAAAGAATTGCCAAGACACATCTGACAAAAATTAACAAGGTTAGCAACCTGCCTGCCAAATATCTAGACTTATTTTAAAGCTGAGCTAAGACAACTCAAGGATGGATACATAACACAGTGGATCAAAACAGAGATCCTAAGTAAAACCTAGACATGACAAGATATCTAGAAGAAAGATATTTCTTTGCTAAGTGGTATTGAGCAGTTGATTTTATTGAATTGTACCAAAAGATTCCAGGCAGATGAAAAACTTAAATGTAAATATGACTATAAATGTTAGAAAAGAGCATAGAAAATTTTCTTTTATGTCATCATAGGAAAGTATTTTCAATAACCCTGAAATAGTACAAACTGATACATTATGTTACATTAAAATAATAACACCTACTCATCAAAATACAGTATTAAGAAGGAGATAGGACAGTACAAAATTTGAAGAGATTTCCGATGCATATAACTCACAGATGATAGCATCTACAATATATATATTTGTGCAAAAAGTATATAAAGACTGACAACTCAATAAAAATAAAGAAAAATTATGAACAGGCATTCTAATGTCAAATGTCCAGTAAACAAATATAAATATATTTTGCCTAACTAGTATTGAGGAAATCATAAGGAAACACCATTTTACACATATCTTACTGGCAGAAATTTTCTGTAATTATAATATTGGCAAAGCATTTGGCAAAGTGAACTTCTTATAGTACTTCTAAAACACTTCAGAAAACAATTTGTTATCACCTATCAAAGTTGAAATAAATAAGTCAGGCATACAATGCTATAATTGCTTTCATAAGTATGGAGTTAACAGAAAGTTTTCCACATACGCAATGAAAAATGGAAAAGAAAGTTCAGAAGGAAAAATACACTATAGGTGGAAAATATCCATTGGCAAGAGATTGGATTTTTTTAAAAATGTGGCACAATTATACAATGGAATATGACCCAGTAGTGCAAATAAATGTACTGATGTATTGACTAAGAATGATTTATCTCAGAAACATAATATTATATAAAATAAAGTTAGTTGCAAAATAATATAGAGGAAGGTAAAATTTATAATGTATATATGGAAAAAAATGTTGATCATACATATATATATGTATACATTAGTATAATTATTAAAATAATCAAATTAATGAGAAACAACATTTAAGCTAGAACTTTCTTCTGTGAGGAGGAAGAAAGGGATCTGTTTGGTAAATGGTATACAGTGATTTTGAAAATTGTTTAATTTTCAGCTTCTTATACTGGTTAGTGTGCCATTAATTTTATTTTTATTCTTTGTACTTTACATATGTGTTTTACATGTTGTTTTTATATGCCGCATTACAAAACAAACTTTTTTAAAAAATAAAAGAGAGGGGGAGCACTGAATAATCAACTTGAGAGATTTGCAACATTGAACGTAGATCATCTTTATTTAATAAACAAAGCCAAAAAACACAAACAAACAAACAGAGAAACAAACAAACAAGAACAAAGTAGCACAAAACCACAGCCTGGCAACATAGTTTCTTTATGCCAATTAGGAGATTACACTCCATCCTCTGGAATACACAGGACCAAGACTAGATGCAAAGGTCGGCTGAAGTCTCACACCATTTTGCATCCTTTGCACATCCTGTGCACCTTTAAAGTGGACAATCAGATGTACTTTTCGGAGTATAATTCTAAAATAACATAGCTTTATTTTCTTTATTTTTTGATGAAGAACCTAGACAATACACAAGAAAACAGTATATCTTAAGTAGATTACCTGTTTAGCAAGCATAACTTGGGAAACACAGAAACCTAGGAGATGTTAAACACCAGCCTGAATGAGAAGTGGACTGCCTTAATTAACACTTAACTAAGAAGAAACTGGTTTTACTTGACATCCACACACGATTTATAAGGTGTTCTGTATAGGGGCATCTGGGTGGCTTAGTTGGTTCAGCATCTGACTTCAGCTCAGGGTATGATCTCACAGTTCGTGGAATTGAGCCCCACGTTGGCATTTGTGCTGACAGCTCAGAGCCTGGAGTCTACTTCGGATTCTGTGTCTCCGTCTTTCTCTTCCCCTCTCCTGCTCATGCTCTGTGTCTCTGTCTGTCTGTCTGTCTGTCTGTCTCTTTCTCTCTCAAAAATAAACATTAAAAAAGAAAAAGTTTGTTCTGTATAAGTTTACAGCTAAGTACATATTGTTCTTATCTCATAATACTTTTTTTGTCATTTTTGGTGATCATTTTTGTGTGTATACATATTTATTTAAAATAATTTTTTATTTTAGAACAGAATTTAGAATTTTTTATTTTAGACTATAGAAAATAGTTTTAGAAGACAGAAAAATTGCAAAGATCATATGAAGAGTTCCTATGCACCCCAATTCCAGTTTTGCTGTGATTAACATCTGATACAGTTAAGTCACATAGGGAACTACAAGATGGAAACCACCTCAATGGCCTAGCCCACATCAGAAATCTAAACCTAAGCCATTCAGCACTGATAGAAACACCTATCGAGGACACTAAACAAACACCATTCATAATTCTCCACCTCAGCCTTAGCTAGCTTAAAGAAAACAGGATCTGCTGGCCTTATCAGGAAATTCTCAACCTTCTAGCCAAGCATGTCCTATTTCCATGTTGCCCCTTCTAACACTCTATAAAACTTGCTCTTGCTCTGAATGTGGTAAATTGTATAGAAATCTTGTGGAAGCCAAAATCCACCTCTGAGACCCTTACATGATTACGTGGGTATTTAGCACAATCCATTTCTCCTTGTGATTCAGAGGCTGAGAAAAAAGTTGCATTTGCAGTGAAAGGTTACTGGCAGATATAGATTCCACATTTACCATCCACAAAATACAACTCTTACACTGAATTCAAAAGGAGGTCTTAATATAGTCCCTGATTCCTTACTTGTGTTTTACACTTTGGATACCAAACCAAAAAGGAAAAAAGAAAAAGAAAAAATAAAAAGATATTCTCAGAAGAAAATCATACTTTAGGATCCCTGGAAAATAATGATGTCAAAATGAACTGTGATCAATAGCATTTGTTGAGAAAATAATTGAGGTGCCAGGCAAAATTAGAAATGACAAAAGGGCCAGTTAAATCATCACAAACTTTCCTTCTTACTGTTAAAAGTCTCTGCTCTTCTTGAGTGTATGGGCATTCACATGGTCATTGTGAAGTTGTTGGGTTGTTTTTGTTTTTATTTTAATACTCTCTGAGGACTGAGCTTTTGGTGGTATCTGATATGTGCTGGTAGACCAGATAAACAAACAGACCTGGTCACTTTGAGTTCTGAAACTCATGTGCGTTTTTGTTTTCTTTGGTATCTCACAGATTATCTAACTGTGAAATAAAATTATAAACATGCTAATACAAGCTTTTTCCAATAAAATGACAAATGTTACATCAAACAAACAAACAAACAAACATAAAAACCCCTCAAACTTTCCCCAAATCCCTCTAAGAGAGCTCACCGATTCTGAGGCACTGTACTACTCCAGTCCATGGATTCTCTTCCCTTGAATAAAGAATATCAAACTCATTACCAGATTGCTGTAATTTTGTCATTTCATGGTTTTGGTCATGAGATAGCATCTGAAGACAGGTGCTGAAGATTCTGTGGCCCATTCCTACATGCAGGTGAGGCTACCCACAGAGCTCTTTTGTGTGTTCTCTCTTTAGCCACAAAGAAGATCTCTGATAAGTTTCTCTCAAGTTGAGTTCTGTTTGTTTTGCATTCTGCTGAGCTCTTCAAGTTTGTCATTATATTTCTGGGTGGAAAGTTGGAGTGTGAGAGACTTCAGATTTTTCATGGTGAGACTTAGTGTATCACAACATTTGAGTTTGTGGCCAATCTCAAGTACAAGGAAAATGCCCTTTGGAAGTCCTGGCATGTCTTAGGTACTGTGCACAGGCAGGCAGAAACATAAGTGTGGTTGAATGTAGAAGGACTGTTTCAACAAGAAACAGTAACAAGAAACCCTCAATCTAGAGAAAGAGGTAAGGCTACTGCATAAACCACTGGCCAGCTGGGGGAAATGAATTAAAACAAAAAAATGAACACTAAACTACCCTCTGAATTGCCTTTCTACTCTGAACGGACTCGAAGACTGTAAACAAAAGTCAAATATCCCCACACCAACTTGAATGACTACATGTCTGCTCTCAAAGAAAGGCCTCTATACGGGCCTCTCCCAGGATTGATGGTACTTTGAGTGATTCTCTGGTAAGCTGTTACTAGTTTTCCCTTAAACAACCAAGGGGAAATTAAAATCAAAATAAATAGAAAACCTTGCCAAATTCTGGTACATACTAGAGCTATACTGTCTTCATAAACCCCACTCACTCTGGCGCCAGCAGGTGGGATCCTAGGAAAACTAGCCGAAGCTGGTTAAGGGTGAGGCTTCTTATCAAACTCAACTCTCTCAGATCTCTGAATTGCCCAGTTGAGAGAGGAAAATAAAATGTCACATAGTCCTTTCCTCTCAAAATTCAGACTTCTATGAATTTGCTTTTGGGAAACCCATTGATTATTGATCCTTTCTTTCCCAGAGATGACTCTTGCCTTCTTATTTGTCTCCTGTATGTCCTGAGAACTTGACTTGGAAACCATCAGATGGAAGGCTCTCAAAATATGGCCAGACAGAAATGTCGGTTGCATTCCATTTGCCTCTGAGATCCTACAGAGTTTTGCCATCATTCAGGAGAATTGTCTAAATCTTTGTGTCTTTTTGCTGACTTTTAAAATGGCTCTGAACCCCTTTTGAGCCTTCTTTGAGCATACCTTCTAGGTCCATGGGGTTGTTCAAACCTGTCAGCAATATTTACTGTTTGTCCTGGCTGAAAATGAATAAAGTATGTGAAAGAAACATTTTAAACTATTTATATTGGAGCAACTGGATGGATCAGTTGGTCAAGTGTCCAACTTTCTCCCATGTCATGATCTCATGGTTTGTGAGTTCAAGCCCTAATTTGGGCTCTGTGCTGACAGCTTAGAGCCTGGAACCTGATTTGTATTCCCTGTTACCCTCTCTCTGCGCCTCCCCTGCTTGCACTCTCTCTCTCTCTCAAAAATAAATAAATATTAAAAAAGAGTTTTAAAGTATTTAAAATGTTTGAAAAGATTATTTTTTAAAAAGTTGGTCTAGTTGGAAACTGATATTCAGAACCTGATGAGAACTTTTTTTAAAGGCCTTTTTCCCTAAATTGGGTGGAAATGAAACTGTATCCAGAGGGAAAGAAAAACATCCCCCAAAGAAACAGCTATAAATTTAGAGCAAGGAAACTTTTTAAAAATGTTTATTTATCTATTCTGAGAGAAAGAGAGTACATCTAGGGTGAGGGGCAGAAAAAGAGAAGAAAGAGAATCCCAAGCAGGCTCCATGCACTGTCAGCTTAGAACCCCACATGGGTCTCAATCCCACAAACCATGAGATCATTACCTGAGCCAAAATCAAGAGTCAGACTCTTAAAAGGATGAACGACCCAGGCACCCTAAAACAAGTAATCTTCTGATTTCTATTTAGTTGAAGATATTATCTATGATATAAAGAGGC
Source organism: Hyaena hyaena (assembly GCF_003009895.1). Classification (NCBI taxonomy): domain Eukaryota; kingdom Metazoa; phylum Chordata; class Mammalia; order Carnivora; family Hyaenidae; genus Hyaena; species Hyaena hyaena. Next base: position 18,820 of record NW_024082115.1, on the reverse strand, counting down.
AAAGTGAAGATAATGGAGTCGGGTGGGTAAGTCAACCCTTCGATAATCATTTAGGCTGCAAACCAATTGTACTTTTAGTAATTAAAAACTCTATGTCTTATAAATTAAATTTTTATAGTCCATAAATTCATCTCTAGAACCAATTCAATGTCTACCTATCCTTTTCCCTAAATTTTAATTCTACCATAGTTTACAGTGTAATATTAGTTTCAGGTACACAGTATAGTGATTCAATAATTCCATGTATAAGCCAGTGCTTATCACAAGTGCACTCCTTAATCCCATCACCTATTTCACCCATTCTCCCACCCACCTCTCCCCTGATAACCATCAGTTTGTCCCTTATATTTAAGAGTCTGTTTCTTGTTTGTCTCCCTCTCTCTTTTTTTCCCTTTGTTTGTTTTGATTCTTAAATTCCATGATTCTTAAATCATGTTGTATATGTCTTTATCTGGCTAATTTATTCTGCTTAACATTATACTCTCTAGCTACATCCAGGGCACTGCAAATGGCAAGATTTTATTCTTTTTTATGGATGAATAACATTCCTCTGTGTGTGTGTGTGTGTGTGTGTGTATGTGTGTATACACCACATCCTCTGTATCCATTCATCTGTCAACACTTGGGCTGCTTCCATAAGTTGGGTATTATAAATAATACTGCTATAAACACAGGGGTTATATGTATCCCTTTGAATTAGTATTTTTGTATTTTGGGGTAAATACCCAGTAGTGTGATTACTGGGTTGTAGGGTTGTTCTATTTTTGCATTTTTGAGGAAACTCCATTCTGTTCTCCACAGTGACTGCATCAGTTTGGCCAATAGTGCAAGAGGGCTCTCCTTTCTCCACATCCTCACCAGCACTTGTTGTTTCTTAAGGTTTTTTTTTTTCTTTTTTTTTTTTTAGCCATTCTGAAAGGTGTGAAGTAATATCTCTTTGTGTTCTGATTTATATTTTCCTGATGATGAGTGATGTTGAGCATCTTCTCATATGTCTGCTTGACATTTGTATTTCTTCTTTGAGGAAATGTCTGTTCATGTCTTCTGTCCATTTTTTAATTGGATTATCTGGTTTTTAGGTGTTGAGTTGTATGAATTCTTTATATATTTTCTTTATATATTATTAACCCTTTATCAGAGATGTCCCTTGCCAATATCTTCTTCCATTCACTGGTTTGTCTTTTGGTTTTGTTGATTGTTTCCTTCACTGTGAAGAAGCTTTTTATTTTGATGTATCCCAATAGCTTATTTTTGCTTTTATTTCTCTTGCCTCAGGAGACCTATTTAGAAAAGTGTTGCTATGGCTGATGACAGAAACAGTACTGCCTGTACTCTCTTCTAGGATTTTTATTGTTTTGGGTTTCATATTAGATCTTTAATCCATTTTGAGTTTATTTTTGTGCATTTTCTTATGGCATAAGTGGTCCAGTTTCATTCTTTTTCATGCTGCTAGACACGAACACTATGATGAATCTGTTTTTTTCCTATTTGTTTCCCTTTCCTCCTTTGTTGAATTTATTCACCACATAATTGTGGGTTTTCTATTCTGTGTTCTTGATCAATGTGCCTATTTTTGTGTCAGTACCATACTGTTTTGATCACTATAGCTTTGTAACATAACTTGAAGTTTGGAATTGTGATGCTTTCAGCTTTGCTTTTCTTTTTCAAGACTGCTTTGGCTATATGGCATCTTTTGTGGTTCCATACAAATTTTAGGATTGTTTGTTCTAGTTCTCTGAAAATTGTTGTTGGTATTCTTTTGTTATTTTAATTTTTTAAAATTTTTATTCAAATCCAAGCTAGTTAACATATGGTGTAATAATGATTTCAGGAATAGAATTACATGCTTCATCACTTATATGTAACACCCAGTGCTCATCCTTAATGCCCATCAGCCACTTAACCCATCCCTCCACCCACCAGCCCTCTAGCAACCCTCAGTTTGTTTTCTGTATTTAAAAGTCACTTATGGTTTGTCTTCCTCTCTGTTTTTATCTTATTTTTGCTTCACTGCCTCTCTGTTTGTCTGTTAAGTTTCTCAAATTTCCACATATGAGTGAAATCATATTATATTTGTCCTTCTCTGACTGATTTATTTCACTGAACGTAATACATTTTAGTTCCAACCATGTTGTTGCAAATAGCAAAGTTTCATTATTTTTGATTGTCAAGTAATAATATTCACATCTTCTTTATCTATTTGTCAGTTGGTGGGCATTTGAATTCTTTCTATTATTTGGCTATTGTTGATAGTGCTGCTGTAAACATTGGGGTGCAATGTGCCCCTTCAAGTCAGCATTATTGTATCCTTTGGATAAATTCCATGTAGTGCAATTTCTGGGTCATAGGGTGGTTCTATTTTTAAGTTTTGAGGAACCTCCAGACTGTTTTCCAAAGTAGCTGCACCAGTTTGCATTCCAGCCAGCATAGCAAAAGTGTTCCCGTTTCTTTATTTTTTAAAAATATTTTATTTGTTTATTTATTTATTTTTTAGAAAGACAGAGACAGAGCACAAGCAGGGGAAGGGCACAGAATGAGAGAGACACAGAATATGAAGTACGTTCCAGGCTCTGAGCTGTCAGTACAGAGCCTGATGCAGGGCCTGAACTCACAAACCATGAGATCATGACCTGAGCTGAAGTTGGTGCCTAACTGACAGAGCCACCCAGTCACCTCAAAAATGTTCCTCTTTGTCCACATTCTTGCCAACATCTGTTGTTTCCTGAGTTGTTAATTTTAGCCATCTGACAGGTGTTAGGTGGTATCTCATTGTGGTGTTGGTATTTTGGTAGAGATTACATTAAATCTATAGATTGTTTTGAATAGTATAGACATTTTAATAATATTTCTTCTTCCAATCCATGAGCATGGAATGTATTTCCACTTATTTGTGTCATCTTCGATTTATTTCATCAGTGTTTTGTAGCTTTTTAGAATACAGCTTTTCACTCTTTTGTTTGGTGTAGTCCTAGATTTGTATTATTTTTTGTGCAATTGTAAATGAGATATTTATATATGTATATATATTTTCTTTCTGTTCTTTCATTATTAGTGTATAGCAATGCAACAGATTTCTGTACCTTGATTTTGTTTCTTGTGACTTTAATGAATTCATTTACCAGTTCTAGCACTTTTTTGGGTGGAGTTTTAGGGTTTTTTATATACAGTATCATATCATCTGTGGATAGTGAAAGTTTTACTTCATCCTTACTAATTTGGATGCCTTTTATTTCTTCCTGTTGTCTGATTGTTGTGACTGGGACTTCCAGTACTGTGATCTTTTTAACAAATTCCAAACTTTCCCTATGTATCTTAAAAGATTTTTAATTATTGTGAAAATCTGAATTGAGGAAACAAAAGTCTTTTTTAGAAGAACTTGCATTTTTTACTGTGTGCTTTGAGATGAAATGTTCACCTGGTCTTCTCTAGAAACTTTTTTTTAAGAAAAAAATAGAGACAGAGAGAAACAGAGACAGAGATAGATAGATGATAGATAGATAGATAGATAGATAGATAGATAGATAGATGATAGATAGATAGATAGATAGATAGATAGATAGATGATAGATATCAGCAGTGAAGGGACCTAGGAAGAGGAAGAGAGGGAATCTTAAGCAGTCTCCATGTCCAGTGTGAAGCCTGATGCAGGGCTCAATCTCTGAACCATGACATCATGATCTGAGCCAAATCAAGAGTTGGATGCATAACTGGCTAAGCCACCTAGGGGCCTCTAGAAACTCTTATCTAGCCATCTTTTTGAAATTCATACTTCAGGGAAATAATTTTCAGGATTAAAAAGCTATTTGGAAACTAGACAAAAGAAAAATTTTTTTAAATCTTGTCCACAAATATTAGCTAAACTTTTAAGCAATCTGAGCAGGTAACCCTAACTTATTCCATCTCCCAGAAACACAATTTGGATCCAACTTTTCTTTTATAAATTAGTGAGTTTTGCATTATTATATGATCCCATGATTAACATTTTAAAATAAAAGCTATAAGATCTGTTTGTATGTTTGCGTCTGCCTATGTATGTATGTTATAAATATATGATATTTCTACTTCCAGACTGTATTGTCAAAATTAATTTATAATGAGCTCTATTTAGTTGTCTTACAGAAAATTAAATGCTTGTATAAATCAAGTATACTCTCAGATATATCAAATATACTCTCAGTTAGAAACTAATCCAAATGTTTTTCAGGTTCACATGATCTAAGATAATCTTTGGTAAACACAACCTAGTTTTCTACTTGATTTAATTTAACAGTCTTGTCTTTAGAGTTACCAGCACTAAATATAATGCAGACATAAACTTTTATTTCTACCTACTTTTATAAAAAGTCAAATAAGCTCATGCTTTCTCTGTTCTCATGCTTTTCTCTGTTATCAGCAAGACAGATAACTTAGGAAGATGGTTATCCATTTAATGTCTTATAAAATTTTCGTAAGTAATCTAATCATAAATATTAAAATCATATAAATTAAACAAATGTAAGAATGTTTATATACTTTGCAATAATAATTATGCTTATGGTATATCTAATTATAATAATTTCTAAAAAATTCCTCTAAAATCCTCTTGATAACTTGAAATTTTAAAGTTATAATGAGATAAGTTAAATGATGAATATTCATTGGCTATCTAGATTATTTTCAAATAAAATAAAATACTGTGACAGTAATTATTGAACACAGGTTTATTAACCTGTGTTCTTCCTTTCATAGAAGAACAAAAGATAGGTGGGTCAATTAGTAAATATGTTTTGCGCCACATTAAAAAAAATTAATTAAGAAGTATATACTTCTAGAAATTATGAAGTGTATTTATAATTTTGCCACTCCACAGAATGTTAATGTGGCAATCCACAATTGTTTGCTTCTTAGTTTCCACCAGGAATAAAGAATTCTAAGGGTTAAGAATTTTCACTCATTTGAAGACTTTAAGATACAAAACAGATGAACATAAGGGAAGGGAAGCAGAAATAATATAAAAACAGGGAGAGGGACCAAAATGTAAGAGACTCTTAAATATGGAGAACAAACAGAGGGTTGCTGGAGGGGTTGTGGGAGAGGAGATGGGCTAAATGGGTAAGGTGCATTAAGGAATCTACTCTTGAAATCTTTGTTGCACTATATGCTAACTAGCTTGGATGTAAATTTTTAAAATATAATAAAAAGAAAAAATGTTTAAAAAAAGAATTTTAACCAATGTATGCAGTTAACACTACTAAGACGTTATAAGAGTGAAAGGAAACAGCTGTGTAAAATGTAGGTAATGACATGACTGGCTGTTCTAGACTGAGAAAAAGAAAAAGAATCCTTTGGACAAAATCTGAATGGATATTAAAAAAACGTTGTAAATCTCTGTAAAAGGAAACATGGGAAAGTTTAGCTGTTCTCAAGCTGGCTAAGTTAGAATGAATTTATGATGAATTTAATATCCAAAGCATACTGATGCAAAACTAGAATTTGGTGTTCTCTCTGTTAAAAAGTCGACATTTTCTTGAACTGCTTTTTATAAAAGATTGTGAAAGGTTTTTGATTTTTTTTGTTGTTGTTGTTCTTTCTTTTTATCCCTGTCTTACATTTTGGGCAACCTTCACACTTTGTGCTAACAATTCAGAGCCTGCTTCAGATTCTCTGTGCCCCTTTCTCTCTGTCCCTCCCCCCTCTCAAAAATAAATAAACATTAAAAAATTTAAAAAGTCTGCCCTGCCCAGCTTCTCCCTTCAAGTTTATCCACACACATCCTCCACTATTTTATTATAATTGCCACTTAAATGTTTTGGGTCTTTTTTTCCCAGCTCCTGGCTCTGCAGCTTCTATTCCAGCCAACATAATGTTAGTTGTGAACTTAATTTGCTTATCTTTCCAGATTTCAGTGTTGTTTTGTCTTGTTATCTCAGTTGTCTAGTAGGTGAGAAAAAAGTTGATTTTCAGTTCTTTCAGCTTTTTCTCATGTAAGATTGCATTGGTGACTTACAGGCTTTTAACATGTCAGAGCTGGAACTAGTTATTTTATAGAGAATTATGAATAGATATCTGAACCATGTACACTCTGGTTGATGTTCAAATGTTTATGCTCACTCATCATTTCTTTATTTTTTAATAAACCTCTGTATTCAAGGCTCTGGGGTCTTTCAAGTCAGTTGCAAACATGGTGCTGCCCCTGTTAAACTTACAATTCTAGTGGGAAGGACATAAAGTTAAAATAAATTCTTTTGACTTTTACTTAAATACTGGGCACAAGAATGCATAACCAATGAAACTGTATCTTCTAGACTGTCTCTTTCTGGATGAAGTGACAATTTAGTTGAGACCTGACAAATGAGAAGGAGTTCTTCTGGCAAAGCTTTACTTTAAAATAAAATAAGAACAAAAATTATGTTTTTTTAATTGAAAAAGCTCTAACCTGAAAAATCTAGACCAATCTCTTAAAATGTTTAATATAATGTAGCATTAAGTGACTGATCTTTAGTGATTGTTTTCAGCCAAACATCATGCATCAGAAAGCAGGTGGATGCAATTTCTCATCTTCCCCACGCGCCCCGCCCCCCCCCCCAACTCTGAGGTAGAGGAGAGGAGGAAATATTAATAAGTTCATGTAGCACCTCTGCTTTTTCACTGTTGATACAGGTTGCAATCAAGTTACTCCAACCAAAGGAAAAGCTAGACATCTAGAAGTTTAAATTATAAATTCTTTTTTTTAATTTTTTTTAATGTTTTATTTATTTCTAGGAGAGAGAGAGAGAGAGACAGCGTGAGCAGGGGAAGGTCAGAGAGAGAGGGAGTCACAGACTGAAACAGGCTTCAGGCTCTGGGCTGGCTGTCAGCACAGAGCCCGACGCGGGGCTCCAACCCCCAAACCGCGAGATCATGACCTAAGCGAAAGTCGGACGCTTAACCGACTAAGCCACCCAGGCGCCCCTAGAAGTTTAAATTATAAAAATCAAAACAAAACAAAACAAATGAGTAAACTTAAACTTGTTTTCTGCTACATTCGTAGTGTGGTAATTTTCAGACTTAAACAACTTAGAAAACAGCTCTGTAAAATTTTTTTGTATCATTTTTCTCTTTGACATGGTTAAAATTTGTGAAATTAGAAATTTTCACACATATATTTAAGAAATTACATTGTACAGTTTCTATTCTGGTTTAAACCCTCATATTTTTTTAGTCTTTTAAAGTTTCCATCAGCTTCCCATTTAATAAAGCATGTAAGATATTTCTATTAATTAGGAAGTCATTGAATGACAAAATCTGTTTTCCATTTGTAATTAAACAATACCATAGATCTTTTGTTTGTTGTATACTAATGATCTCTAACTTATTAGCAACCTTATTTGGACTCATCATTAACAATATTTATTCTTCTTTACATCATGTGTGGATTACTTCTGCTCACAGCTGACATCTTGTATGATTTCCCCAGAGATGTTGCAATAGTTTCTAGAATGTAAGCCATTACTTTCATGAAAAACAAGGGCTCACAACTGTAGTAACTCAGGCCAATATGCTGTATGTTCAGTGAAAGATCTATAGCAATACACGTGAAATGAATTGGTGTAATAGATCAAGTCTTATAGCTAATTATTCCCTGGGATTTGGTATCTGAAACTTTATTATTCATGTCTAGTTTTCAGGGACTTAAATTTAGCTCTTCCATCCTATTTTGAAGGCCCAGCGGTGTGGTACTTTAATTACTTCTATGTACTTTGTATGTTAGAAAGATGTATAAATTGGTTTGGACTCATAACCTAGATTGTAACCCTATGATTATGAACCAGAACTCCAAAATCTATTGGAATTATTCTTGCATACTATATGGAAATAAATATTTGATATGTTTCTACTACTGATATAGGGAAAATAGTTCATATACTGAATATTTGTAGTTTCAGCAGGATGAACAATTATTTTTATTTATTTTTTTAGGATGAACACTTTAAGTATAAGAGAAAAAAAATCTACCCTCATCATGAGCAGATACCTCATTTTTTTCTAATGTTGGTCTAGTTGTATAATTACATTATCACTTGTTTGAGAACAATTTTTAAAAATCTATGTCCTAGGATCATGTGCAGGCTAATATTTTCTTATGTGGAACTGGAAAAAATTAGGCATTTTCGAGGAATTCTGCTACATTATGAGTTCATGGTGGGTGACATATAGAATTGTTGTGGAATTTAATGAGTGCTAGATGCTGAATAAGGTCTGGAAATACAAAATTGACTAATACTGATTCTTATACTTAAAGCATTGAGCATATATCTAAAAGTGAAAGCAAAATGGTGAATTACTAATCACACAGCATTAAAAATACCTTTAAAGAAGCTTGAGAAAAGTGCTAAGGAAGCCCCAAAAGGGAGAACTAACAGTGAGTGGGGGTATTTAGAAAGACCTCCCAGACAGGGTGAAGTTTGGATTGGAGCTCCTTCTGCCTCCTTTCCTTTAAACTTCTCAGAAAGTCAGTTACTTCATACCTAAAGAATATCAAATGCCAAAATTTCAATATAATATCCCTTCATTTTGGCCCTATAAAAGGATGTTCGCTACCTGGGAGCATTGCCAAAAGACAAATGACTACAGAATAGCTCTCTTGGAAAATTTATGGTTACTTTGCAGTCACGTTTTTTTAAGGCTTTTTTTCTTGCCAACTTTTTCCCATTTTAACAATTTCTATTGTTTAGGAAACTATTTTGGGGACAGAATTGCACTTACTCATAGCCGCTGTAGTCACTAAATTCATAAGGCTTACTTTTCTAATTTACTTTCTATTAATAGCTGGGCCAGTTATATATAGTGCAGGCATTTTTAGAACCACCTGGAATAAAATATGTCCCAAGAACCATTGCTCTTTTGAATGAATGGTACCTGATTAGAATGATTTATTTTCTTTGAAAAAGTCAGATAATCTTAGTAGTAGTATAGCACTAATGGTAAGATTCCAGTGTTAGCATCTGTTTAGGGTGAGTTCTGCTTCCCGCACAAGTGAGTAGAAAGAACAGAACCAACTTTCATTTTCCAGGTGAAGTTAATAAGAATGGAAACATAACTGAGAAGGATTTTAAAACAACCAAAATAAATGAACTGAATCCAACCAAGAAACATTGGTGATTAATTTTGAATATTTTGAGTATTTCTATCCTAAGAAAACAGAAGGTAAGGGATTATATTTTCAATGACCTACATTGGCCATCTAATTGCCCACAGTGTCATGACCCAACTGCAGGAAGGTTCATAATGTCAAGAGAGTTTAATTATTCCTTCTGAATGTATTGGTTTGTGGTACTCAAATGGAAATAAAGTGAAAAAAAAAAGGTGACTACAAGAGCTAAAACCCGATTATTAATTTCAAACTGTGAAATTCCTATAAGATTCTTTCTTCTTTTCACTGACTTTATAATGGTTCACAGTGCTCCTGTGTGGGACTAGTAATTCTGCTTTGCTCACCTAATTTAAACAGCACCATTTGACATTTTGGGGTTATCTAATAATGGAGTCAGCCAGGCAATCAGCTTTAGTATTATGCATTTCATGACTGAAAGGAAAAAAAATTTAAAAGACAGGCTGGCTTGGTTTAATTTCATTGGATATTAGCATTTTTCAAATGCAAAGCAGTATTAGTGATGGAAAGTAGGTTAAAACATGGCCAGTTTGCTAATAAGGAAAAGTATATATTTTTCCACAAATGACAATGCGATTGAATGAAACTTCAATACATGCAAAGTAGCAAAATTCTTGGTCTTTACAAGTCTCTTGATTTCTGAGTAATAGATTCATTAGGGGATGAGAGAAGCATAAAAAGATTATGGATATTAAAATAGGTGATTTGTAGAAAAGTAAATAGCAACAGATTAAAAAGGGCAAAAAGAGGTGGTATTCATATTCTCTTTGAGGAGGAAATGGGAAGGAGAGGAAGTGAGTCTCAGAGCAGTTTAAATGGGTAATAGGGCATGTTGAGAAGTGCTGTGCAGTGGCATTTAATGAAATTCTAAACTCTACCTCCTCTCATTAAGTTGATTCATGGAGTCAGTAACAGGGGAATAACTGGCAAGTGCGGCCTGCTGTGAAAATGACCACATGTCCCACATCCGTCAGTTTAACCTCTGAACAAAAAGGGTCTAGAAAATGCAATCTCTTATACGTCTTCCTTGTCTCCTTGCATGCTACTATTGCTCCAAGCTTCTCTGTGAGTTTAGTACTTGCTTGTTACCATCATTACCTGGGTATGCACTACATAAAGGCAGACATTCTTCCTGAATGGGCCAAAATTCTCCTATTACTTTCTTCACTATATCTTTCATAGACTCAAAACTGAACAAAGAAAGATATGACATCAGCTCTCCTCTAGTGAAGTTGGGGGAGTGGTGAGAAATTAGTGGCAGAAGAAAACTTTTAAACTGAGATTATTTTTTCTTATATAACAATTGCTTAAATAATATCTGAAATAGGAGATGTAATGAAGCTGATATTCTCAAATTCAATTTTTTTTAATTTACCACCTTTTATTATTAAGCTTAGCTATTTTCACTTAAAAGTAGCTAAATGACACTATCCTTAGGAAATTACAAATTTATATGGTCAAGATCTTTTCAGAGAAGTAACCATGAATCCTAATCTCCTCCCCATTTTTCCCCCCTGGCCTTAGAAAGAGATTAAGTACCCATTCAATTAACTGATTTATTTCCCTTCTTCAGGGCCGCAGAAAGGAACTCTCTGAAGAAGAAAATGTAATGATCCAAGGTCCCTGTCTGAAGAACATGGGGATTTATGAGATTGAACAGAAAGGATTTTCCTCTCATCCAATGATCTGTTCTTGTTTCCAGTGGCATTTTTCCCCAGGAATAAAGCTCTGCATAACTTTTCTTCCTATCTCTTCATAATAATTTTTGGGAATATGCTTTTGGCATAATTCATAAACAAGAAAATTTCTTGGGTATGTTTTTATGGAATTTTTTTAAAGTAAGTGATTTAAAAGTATATTAATAGAACAAATATAACAGCATAAAATTGTAGAGATATAGATTTGTCTGAAGTTATTCCCCTGAAATGGTTAACAGTGAGGAGGATACAAAGCAAATGTAGTCCCCATATTGACAGGGATACTCATAGTCACATATATTTTCCATATCAGTATGAAGCAGGGAGGCAGGCTAAAGTCCAGCACAATATCCCAGGATGGATAGTAGAATGGTTATCCTAACTCAAGCAAAACATTTATTAGATACCTGTGGCAACGTTTCCCCAAATGTTAGCAGCTTAAACAAAACCATTCATATCTCATAGTTTCTATGGATCAGGAATTTGGGAATGGATTAATTTGGTGAAGTGAGCTCATAATTTCTTATGAAATTTCAATCAAGATGCCATTTGGGGCCTCTAGTCATCTGAAGGCTTGAGTGGGGCTGACTTGAGGATCCACTTTCAAAGTGCCTCACTCACACACCTGGCAAGTTAACACTGGCTGTTTTCAGGACACCATAGTTCTTTGCATTAGAACTCCTCTTTAGGGATACTTGAGTGTCCTGCAGTATGGAAGCTGGCTTTCTTCAAAACAAGTGAGTTAAGAAGAGAACTAGGCAAATGTCATGATATCTAAGTCTTATTTTTGTAGCTGAATACTAATCAGACTACATTTTTTACTTAAGAACTAGGAGCTGCTGATTGGTGATGTTAAGAGCGAATCTGTACCATAGTGAACAAACAGAAGAGAAAAATTCAAAGTTCTGTAAACATTTCAACCTGTATCTAAATATTAAACATGTACTTCCTTCTCTATGTTACCATATGAACTTACCTGCATATTATCTACTTAAGGGAAAATCAGTAGCACTAGTAATCCAAAATCAATTAAAAATACATTATATATTGGAGGGAGGGCGGGGAGTAATTGCCATTTTAATTATGTCTGGTCAAATTGCAATTAGTTTGTGTTCCCTGAGAACACACCTGTTAAAAGAGATGGCCCAAATGAAGCAGTCAGAACATGGGAACATAGACTGAATTTTCAGCTTTTTTAGAATAAGTACGAAAATTTTAATACCTATATAGTAGTAAAGGTTAAATCTTCTCTGATTATGATTAATTCATAGGCAAAATTTCAATCTATTATATGTGGTTTTACATCTTTGTGCTTTTTCTATAATTTTGATAAATATAATTTCAGCAGTAGTTAATTTTGAGTCATAGTGTTGGAATATTAAAGAAGAAACTGATAAATTGGATTAGACAAGGGAGATAAAACAAAGACAAGTATGACTAAAGATTTCGGAAATGAAACCTTTGGAGAGATAAAGGAAGCTGAGGGAAAGTCAAGATGCCCTTTAGAACTACATTCCTGTCCATTAGGCATGAAGGAGCTGAACCTTGTAACAGGGAATCTGCTGATTTGAGCTTTGCTTCAATATGTGCTTCTGGGAAGCAGTTAGTCCTTGAGCTATAGACTCAAAAAAACATTTTGCATTTGAATGGAGGCTCATTCATTAATTACACTCAGCCAATATGTATGGGGTATCTTTTGTGTGTCAAATGACTGTTATTAGTTTTGGTCTCTCACATTCATAATAACTACAACCAATTTATAAAATTATCTTGCTCTTTCTAAAAAAAATGAGGTGACAAATAAAAATTAATTGCACATCGCCAATTAGTGCTAATTAAGATGTGTATAATATAAGTGTTCTCTTTGTAATGAGTATGCCTTTATTTTAGTTTTATGAAAATGAAATATATTTATAAGGTTTTCACATTAGTGCTTGTTATCTCCAATTCTCCAATTATATTCCTGTAAGGACTTCAATGTGGCCTTGTGTATATTTGTGTGTATTTTACACAAAGGTTTATAGGAGCCAATTATAGATTGATCAAGTATTCTACTACAAAAATATCCTTTCTTCTTCATCAAATTTATTTTTCCATATAGGCAAATATCTTCCTGAAGTCTAGATCTAAATACTAGGTACACGCTATGTGAGCCCAAGCTATTCACTGGTAACACAGACTACAAAGATTTCAGGATATCTCAAAAAGTTAAAAAATAAGTGTTCACAAAGTAGGTGAGGATGTGAAGGTTAGTGTGGACTTCAAGTGTTAATTTCTACATCTTTTGGGTAATCCATCCTGAGCATTGGATTTCTGTTGAAGCCATTTAAATGAAGAAACCGTTTTTAATGATTAAAAGTACTCTAAGCTACTAAAAAAAAAAAAATGCTTGCTCCCTTAGGACAAATGCCTAAAAACCAATTGCTGCACATCTGGTCAATATATAATTTGTCTTTAAAGTCTATAGAAAAGGGGGAATTGAACTCTTACCTGGAGGAAGAAAATTGGGTTCTTATGGGAAATCTTAGCACAGATTTCATATAAGTTTAATACTCTTTGTAAACCTATTGTAAATTATGTGGAAAATTGAAGAAGAGAAGTAAAAATGAAAGATAACTAATTTTAAATTAGAAACCAATTTAATACATTCCCAAATTAATTTCTAATTCCCTGGAAGGCTAATGCACTATTGATTTGTAGGAAAAAATGAAAGCTATACAGTCATCTTTTCTCTTCCCTAGGATGAAGTGTATTTGATGGTAAATCAATATATTTTGTATTGAAAATTATTAGAATGTCTCTCTCTCAAAATGTTTCAGCATGAAGAACAAAATATTATATGAACTGTCAGGCAAAATTTATACCTGTTAAAATTGGTGATAATGTTTCAGATGTGGTTCAGTTTGAAATAAAGCATGTCAAAATATCATATATCAAATATGTGAAAAATTAAGCTCATGGATATGGTCTTTCTTGTGTTTCGATCATATATGATCATATACGAATACATTAAAAATGATGTAGGCTGCCAGTCAGGCCTTCTCTCAGGTGGGTCATATCTTGTTAAAAATTGCTAGATTCCTTTTTTATTAAGTACTTTGAAATGTAAATCTATTTTGTTTTGAAACTTTTCAAAAACCCATTTTATTTATTGGATGTAGGAAGTATGGGAAATTCTGAGTTTAGAAATCTTAAGTATTTTTCCTTTCCATTTTGTTTATACACTCACATGTTCCATTTAAATACAGGAGAAAAAAACCTGTCACAATTCCTTTTGTATCAAAACGGGTTTAAAAAAAATTCTGTTACTGGATCTTGTCAAATGGCCAGTTACACTTTCACTCTGGGCATCAGAATCTTTTCAGGTATCAGTGGTGTCCTGTACAAAATTTTTCCTTTCATTGCTTCTAGGGACCACCTCACGGGATATTCCTGCCTCTGGGTCTTTGCACTCATTATTTCCACCAGTAACTCTTTTTCAGCAAAAATTATCTCGGTTAATTCCTCCACATTCTTCAGGTATTTTTACTAATGTCACAGTGGACATAAGGATTTCTTCGACTTCCTCATTTAAAATTTTAACCTTCCCCAGAACTCTGTACCTTTTCTCTCTGCTGTAATTTTCTCCACTTCATTTTTTCCCATTTATTTTCATGTACCTTGTATTTATTCATTTATGGATTTTCTTTTTTCACTAAAATGTAAGCTTTATTTAGGAAAAGAATCTTTGTCTGTTTGCTCATTGGCCTATTCCCAAGATTTAGAATTGAGTTTATTCTAAAATATCTGCCCCAAAATATCTGCTGAATATTGTTGAATGAATAATATCAAAATACCTGAACTCTGTTTAATGCTAAACTTTGTAAAGACAACAAATGCAATTTTTGTTTGAGCCACTTTATGCAGCAGAAAAATTAGTAGTTTTCTGGTAAATTAACTTACAATGCACAGTGAGTTACTGACTGTGCAGATAGTTCCTCCTGTCTGAGGAATTGAAGAAAGCAATTTTTAGATTAAAATAAGGAAAATGAAAGGTACCTAGTTTTTAATTTGCTTTTTCTTAAATAGCCTAGGTTCTGCATTGTCTTTTGATGTACAGTGATACAATCTATGTCACTCTATTTGAGTTGTGCTATATTACTACTTTGTTGTTTTAGGATATGTGAGGCTAGCTGCAGAGAACTCCACACACTCTCCACTCCCTTCCTCACTTAGTCTGATTACATTTTCATTACCTTGACCGGACAAAGTTGCACAGTATCTTGGTAGGAGGAAATCCCCAGAACCTCCTCCCTACCCCTCACATGTTCAGGTGTAAATCTTGAAATTCCAGGCTTAGTCCACGCACACATTATGTCACAGCTTGGTGCTGTCAACCTGTAATGATTCCTTCATCCGCTCACTTTCCATACCTGCTTTCTCCTTGCTCAGGATTTATCTCAGTCTCCAGATTCGGCTCTATCTGGGCTATTGATTTAACTATTTTCTCTTTGAAAACTTATCTTCCTTTCCCTTCTTCAAAATATATATACAAGATTTTCAAAGCAGAACCTCCCAGCCCAATCCAGATCCCAGGATATTTCTTCCAGAAAAGTGCTCTCATGGGCAGCTCTCTTTCTTGGATTATTCGATCTTTACAGGTGAGAATTTTATATTCTGTTTCTGAAACTCTTCAAAGCAGATTTAAATACAAAATCTGAATTGATTTTATTCCTGTAGCTTCAGTTATGACTTTTTCAATGGAATGTAACTTAAATAGTCATCACACAAAACCATCTGTTGCTTAATACCTAGAAGCATCAATCTTAGCCGTTGTGTTCCTTCTGATATGCCTGTGCACCCTCTCTTTATATCTAAAACCTTCATACATAACTTCCTATTCATGCTTTATGGATCTCTTTATTTTTCAGTTGCCTTTGAGGCACATGACAGTAACAGGAAAGTTTTCTAAGCTTCTAGCTTTCTGGTGAGGAGAGAATTGTTTCCATGTTGTCTGTGGTTTGTTATAGGGACTGTTGAACTCTATGATTCTTTCACCATCACATATACTTTCTGCCTCTGGCTCCTCAGATTTATGATTTAACTGTTTATTATTCACTATGTTAAAAATCCATTTACCCAGTCATTTTACATGTATTATTTACTACCTAATCATTTTAACTCATTTGGGAAGACTTGTATACATAGGTATGCCACTGCAGCTGAAGACTTGAGTCTGACTTTGAATAGACTATACGTGGTTCTTTCTCATCAGCTTTGGCACTTCTAAAATTGTTCATTGTTAAGGAGAATAAACTTGTTTGCTGTATAAGAGATGTTCATGAATTGTAGTTTTCTCAACTTTAATCTAAAAAGAATTTCTATTTTAAAATTAACAACAACTTATGACAACTCAGGTAAAAATTTTTCAATAAATTGGCTTTGAGATAGAACTGAAACATTCAAGTAAACTTGAAATATTTAAAGGCATTTGATGTTACAATAGAACTGCTATTATATTAGCTTAACTTTAAAGCATAGAAGCTAAAAATTATAAAGTACTGGATAAGGGTCAAATAGGACAAGTATGACTGGCATACAGTATAAATGAGAACAGACATTTCTTAATTTATTTATGATTCTCATAAGATTTCTCAAAATATGCTTGCATCATGGAAATGGGTAACTCATTTTGATTTTTTATGCCAATACAATAAAAAAATGAGTCATATATGTTTTGTATAGCATATAATTATTAATGTATTCTTTGTGTTCCAATTTTAAGTATTTGAAATACATCCTTTACCTAGGATTATCCATTTGTCATTTTTTTCCACTTCCTGGTTTAGAAGAAAGAAAGAAAGAGAGAGAGAAAGAAAGGGAAAGAAAAGTTATCTCCTAAGTGTGTTAAGTTGTAATTTGGGCACTGTTTAATTTGTTGGCAGGGTTCTTTTTTCTTAATTTTTTTTATGTTTTTATTTCATTTTTGAGAGCGAGAGACTGAGCATGAGCAGGGAAGGGGCAAAGAGAGAGGGAGACACAGAAACAGAAGCAGGCTCCATGCTCTAAGCTGTCAGCACAGAGCCCCATGTTGGGCTCGAACTCACGGAGGGTGAGATCATGACCTGAGTTGAAGTCAGACGCTTAACTGACTGAACCACCCAGGCACCCCAGCTGGTGGGATTCTTAGCAACACTCAGTTCATGCAAGCATCTAGAGTAAAGGTAACTGGAATTAGACATAGGATTCTAGATAAATGCAAAGAGGGCTGAAATTTTTGATCTTTGGTAAATATTGATCATAAATATACAGCTAATTTTCAGTGTGCTCATATAGGTTCTTCAGTGAAACATTCTTTTTTTTATTAATTTTAGTTTTAACGTTTTATTTATTTCTGAGAGAGAGACAGTGTGGGCAAGGGAGGGTCAGAAAGAGAGGGAGACAGAATCTGAAACAGGCTCCAGGCTCAGAGCTAGCTGTCAGCACAGAGCCCAACACGGGGCTCAAACCCAAGAACCGTGAGATTATGACCTGAGCCGAAGTCGGTTGCCCAACCGACTGAGCCACCCCGGCGCCCCTTCAGTGAAACATTCTTGTTGAGAGATTGAATTGAATCTTTTGCATCTTGAGACAAAGGTTTAGCAGAATTAGATTGTTTAGACAAATAACCAATAATCAAAGTGGTTTGATATTTTATACCATTATTTTATTCTTCTTTTTTGCTCATGAGTTCCCATGCTTATCCCATCATGCAAATAGATTTTGCTTTAGCCGATCTTCTGTCTTCTACAAAACAAACTCTCATTCTTTTGTAAAGCAAAGTCCAAATTTATCTTGCCAACAGGATTGGATATGTTCTAATTTGGGCTACTTCTTTTAGGTGTATCTATAAATAGCTCTTTCATTTCTGAAAGATTTGACTAGTCTCTGAAGTCATTGAATGATTAAATCAAATTAGTTTAATCTATAAATACAGTGGTATAATGAAAAGAAAATGTTCTTTGTTAATCAGTAATTTAAGATTAAAATTCAGACTCTGCTCCTTGCTGGCTTTATAGCTTTGGCCAAATTACTTAAACTCTCTGAGCTACAGTTCCATCATGTATAAAAAGGAAATTATAATACTTAACAGCTGTGTTAGGAGTACAAAATGAGATGAAATATGTGAGAGGGATCCATAACACTGTTAAGCACTTACTGTATATAAAACAGATGTTAGTTTTGCCTTTGCTTTAGACTAGAACCCATTCTCCAACATATGTATACACACACACACACACACACACACACACAGAGAGCGAGCGAGAGAGAGAGAGAAGCTAGTTATTTGACTAAACTTCCATTTAATTAATTTATTGGTTAAGTAAGTCAAAATTGTCCAACTAGCTGTGTTGTAACAGGATTCTCGCACAGAAAGTTATGACACCAAGCTTTTCCTTTCCAGGAAGCAACTTTATTCATGCCAACACTGCTCAGTTGGGTTCGTACCCGAAGAACTGAGCCCCAATGGCCACATGGCATAGTTTTTTATACATTTTCTATTTCTTTGTTTCCCATGTATGCTAACACACACAAACATGCAGTCTGATAGAGTGGTCGTACGATACAAGGTCATGAGGGATGTTGTCACGTCTGTGTATAGCCAGGTTGCCTTGAAGTTTTTTGCTTGTTTTGTTTCACTCTTTCGGAAGAGCACCCTACCACAGTATATGTGAATAAGCTCAGTAATTTCCCTCTGTGTGGACATGATTTAACAGTAATGATATCAAATGCATTTCATATTGTTTAATGTAAAATTATTTAATGATAATTAATGCAACTAATACTGTATGTTGCCTCATTCAATTACACCATACCAGAAACTCGTACTTTATTTTTTGGTTTGTTTTTTTTTTTTGCTTTTATTTTTTTTATTTTTTTATTTTTTTATTTTTACAAATAGTTTATTGTCAAATTAGTTTCCACATAACACTCAGTGCTCATCCCCACAAGTGCCCTCCTCCATGCCCATCCC